>NC_042299.1:13517878-13777878 GCF_901000725.2 Takifugu rubripes
TGGTGAAATGTTGAACTTATTAAATGGGATTCTTGTCCAGTTGTGGCTCCGAGTCAGCTGGCTGATTCGCTGATCAGCCAGCTGGTGGATAAGAAATTAAATTTCTTTCAAAGTTTCAGACTACTTTCTGAGCTAATGGCCTGTGTGCACACGCAGCGCCCACAACATGATTAGATTGAGTAATTTTTAAGGTGTTTCCAGAGCAAGAGGAGCTTAATGTACATCAGTCATACATTATAAAGAGGCCGACCCTTGTTTTTATGCCAAAATGATGCATTTGACCCCATGAATCAACCTGGGAAAATACAAAATTATCACACCACAATCTTCCAGACTGGAAAATTGTGACTGGAAAAGAGTTTTCCAAGGTGGATTTGGATTCAGGTATAACATTGTCACACGTTTTGTGAATGAAAAGGAAGCCTGTAAAAGCAGGATATCCTCCAGGATGGTGATTAGGAGCTGTCGGCCTAGAGCCAAATGCCAAACAAAGGCATTGGAACAAAATCTAATTTTATGCTATTCTGAGTTTAAATGGATAATTCGTTTTGTGGTCGCACAGCGACTACAACCACTGAGTCAGTGCTCGAATGACCCACTTCTACAGGGAAGCCTGTAAAGAAACCCAGAAGGATTTGTGTCAAACCACAAAGTTATTGGTTTTTTACCCCGTTTGATCCCTCAAAATCTCCCCAACGTGAAGATGCTGGGCAACAGCCTAATTTTGATCAATCCCCTCCAGCTAATGGCTTTAGCAATCGTCATCAGAATCGTTATCAGACTGGTTAAACTGGAGTCAGCAGGGCAGCAGAAACTCTCCACTCAAATGGACATTATATTAGAACACATACTAAGTTTGTTTGGGTCTTCTTCATACGAGCTTCAGCTCATCTGGATCCCATCTTACAGGCAACAGCAATAACGTCTAACCTAACTTGCACAACTGTGGCTTTTCTGCGGCGACAGCAAACATTACAAAAACATTACAAAAAAGAGCCGAAGATGCTTGTCGCTGCATTGAGGATAAAGAGCTTTTTTCTTTCTGCTTCCATTTTAATGTGTTTGGAACAACATCCAAGCGTCTGGACCACAGATGCTCGCTGAGGCGAATTGTTTCTGCATCAGTAATATCACAGTTATAACACACTCCTCGGCGCAGCATGTAGAGATTTACATTTACCTACCTGCTGAAGGAGAAAGGCTGGTTTTGTGAACCTCTTTTGCTGCTGTGGTTACCTTATAAACGACTACTCAAACTCAATCCAGACCAGAAAACAGGGCTTCAGTAACCAAACAGAGTTCAAACGCACTAAACACTAAACACGTGGCAGTGGAGCAGGAACATCTGCAGTCCAACAAACAGGACAATAACATCTTCCATCCATCGGATGGATGGATGGATGGATGGATGGATGGATGGATGGATGGATGGATGGATGGATGGATGGATGGATGGATGGATGGATGGATGGATGGATGGATGGATGGATGGATGATCTTCTCCCATGTTGCCAATAGTGAAGAAGACCGAGTCCTCTCATCAGTTGCTGATGGACTTTCATCACTGTCCAGTTTCAAAGGTCTGATCTACCATGATCACATGACATCACTATGATCACATGACATCATGAGTAATAAATGTTTATCATGGATGATTGCCATCGTGTCCATCTCAGCAGTGACGGGGTGAGTGGAGGAGAACCACCCAAGACAGGTTATCTGTCCATCTAGGGACAAACACAACCATCTATGTATGCATACAGAGTGTGTGTGTGTGTGTGTGTGTGTGTGTGTGTGTGTGTGTGTGTGTGTGTGTGTGTGTGTGTGTGTGTGTGTGTGACAGCAGAGGGGTTTCATGCTTTAACTTCATGTTTAATGCCAGCCAGTCACAAGAACTCCCAAAGGTGCAGTCTGTAAACCACAGTTGACTGAGGATCAAATAGGACTGCTGGTGAGGTATTCCCCAATAAATGTCTGCGTTAAAAAGGAAAATACCTGTGTTCTAGGAAGTACTCTAAAACACCAAAAGTGTGTGTGTGCGCGTGTGTGTTGGGGAGTGGAGGTAATATCTCTTCTAGGTCATATGTTTTAACTACAGGGATCAGCTAACCTTTCAAGTGATGCTTTTACTTTCCTGTGATGTGAATCTGCCAGCACAATAATTAGATGGTTCATTTTTGTTTTTAGCAAATGAGCATTTTAACACAAATCAGGAAGTTGCATTTTAAAAGCCAAACGTGTTTTGAAAATAATATTGACAGAGTGAAAAGATACTTGACGGAATGTGAACTATTCAGCCGCCACGATGTCTTGAAAAACTTCATTAAACAGGCAGAATCTTCCATAGTGAGTCATTTAAAGGGAAAACATGTGTTACATTCTTCTTCTTTGCTATTTTTGAAAATATATATTAAATGTCCTGTGAGTCTGCTATAGGATACAGCAGTAGAGCAAAGATGGATGATTTAAAGAGGAATGTGGTTAATGATATACTTTAAATGGGAACTGGGCAAAGATTTAGAGTTTGTGAAGAGATTTCTACTTTTAATTATCATTATTCCCACTGGAGCTGAAGGTTCTATGCAGGCTTTCATGCCCAAAACTCCAGACAAGCTAGACCATGTAGCTGGAATGTTGGTCCCTGGAATCCAGCGTCTTAAAAAATTCATTCCCTCCCCAGGTTTTTTCCCCAGCCCACTTTTTCAAGAGCTTGACCCCAGGGACCACCTTCAGCTTCTCAGCTAAAACATGGACATCAATCATGGTTTAAGCATCGGGCGAGAATGTGGTGGATTGAATGAACTCTGCCTGTATTTGTGGCTTTTTCTGACCACCACATTTATCCATCAGCAATGCAGTGAAACACACAGGGAAACTCATCCAAACCAAAATGTGGCCAAAAAGAATTTTTAAATGCTCAGGGGATTGTCCCACCAACACCCAGAGACCATTTCACATTCATAACGCCGCAGATATCATATTTATTTTGAAATGCGCATTACATTTTACGCCTTTTGCCCTGGCTTCGGGTAGGGTTACAAGTGAGATAAGCTTGTAATAACAAACAGAAATGTCATCATGTCGGATTAAACCGTCCAGTTATGGACAGTGTTCTGACTCCCGGCTTAACAGTCTCGAGCGTGTCACATTAAATCAGGAGAGGCAAAACAGAACATGGAAGTGACACCATAACTGGCGGGGGGACCAGGCGATAAAAGTCTCAGCTGTATATCTGCCGGCTTTGTCTGCAGAGCTGCTATAACTGATCCCTGGTCTGTGTCATCTGCGCCTTTCTTACTAATTAAACGCAGGTACCGATCTATTTTTGTTCATCGCTCGTGCTGCTAAAGTCTCCTAAATAGCCCCGGTTTCAGCGATGGAGCCACAGGCTGATTTAGAGTAACAATCAAGTGGAGGACACACGTTGGGTTCAGGAGGTCGCTCCAAGACACTTCGATATGTAGACTTGGGGGCCCAGGATTGAACCAGTAACCTTCATACCACTGGTGTGACCTCTGTGCGACCCACAGCTGCGTAGCAAACTGGGGTCAACATAAAAAGAAGGGTAGAAAGAAATGTTACCCAATAACAGACTTCCCTGGCTGACTTATTGAGACTTACTTGCACATGCATGATGTCAGCTTGACCTTTCAGCAGCGGTCTGGTTCAAACTGGTGCCCGGCAACTATCCCAGCCTCTGCCACTGGAGGAGGACCAGTTCTCGTTTTGGCCATCTTTTAACTTTGGCTTTATATGTCAAACCCCAAAATGAGTCCACCATAGAGCAGAATAACTGCCGCCCATCCTAAAGGCCTGAGCCTCTGTTGGGTCCAAAGCTATTCCTGGATATTTTTTCACATCCTGTTGTTTACCCTGGAACATTTAAAAGCCAAGGCCATCGATGTCACCATCATCTTTCATTAAGTCTGGTTGCCTTGAGGGCTGTTCCACATGTAATGGAGGGCAAAATGGTGTGAGTTTATTACTGAACTCATCTGCTGCTTGCAGTTTGTCACACAGCAAATTAAAAGAGGAGATTTAAGCATCGAGGGTCACATTAATCACAAGGTGGAGCTCCTTCTGAGTGTCTCTTCAGGTTAGTCATGTTTTTTCCACCACAACCACAAGCCGTCTCCCTGTCTGCTGTTGCAGCTCCTGCCGTCTTCTCCCTCCTCAAATTGGAGCTCTTTTTAAGGATATTGCTGTTTTTACTTTTATACAGTAACCTCCTGGAAGTGTTTTCAGGTCACCATATTTCAGGTCCCCGATGTTCATGTCCAAGTCTCCAAATAAGCATCCAAGTCTAATCCAATAGCGGAAGGTCAAAGTCACTTTTTCCATAAGCTTCGTTACATTATTATATTCATCCAAGTGTTTCTATTTTACAGTTTTCTTTTAATTTGATTTTATATCGTTTAGTCACATTAAGAGTCTCATTGTAAAGGGGGAACACTTGTTTAACAGCCCTGTTCTTCATTTGGAGGAGAGGACTTCAGCTTAAATCATAGTTTGATGACACCAGCAACTCTGAGCAGACAGCCAGAAGACCTCCCTGAAGGTTCCCCAGTCTTGCAGCTCCTGTCAGCTGAGTCCAGGATGCCTGCAGTCATCCACGACTCATCTTGAACACAAAACCAACACTTGTCTCGATCCTCCCGTCTGCTCATAAATCCTGCCGTCACAGTGAGACTCAGCATTTGCTGGCCTGACGGTGGTGTTATGGGATCGGCCCCCAGTGCTCACTGGTGCCCCCAGCATCCTCTTCCTGTTGCCTGCTGCACCAGGCCACCATGTTTCTCTGTCTGTCTGTCTGTCTGTCTGTCTGTCTGTCTGTCTGTCTGTCTGTCTGTCTGTCTGTCTGTCTGTCTGTCTGCCTGCCTGCCTGTCTGTCTGTCTGTATTTTTTAGAGGCTGACTTCAGACCTTTGAGGTGTGATTTAAGGAGATCTCACCCTCCCACCGCGTTTGTAACCAGAGAACACACATTTAACGTGATTTAAAGCTCAGGTCTTTTTTTGCCGCGAGGTGAACTAGTGCATGCTAATGATCTGGTGTTTTACTGAGTCTGAGCTGTTTAATTCTGTTGTTTTCGTAAATGTCACACAGCGCATGAAATACTGCACCATCTTGTAATACTTGCGGACGGCGTTCTCTCCCCCCTCCTGGGTAGGAGCCATTTGGCAAGCAGTCACAACACAGTTGTTGGTCTCTTTCAGTTTAATTTAAACCTTATAAGGGGAAAAGAGCCCTAATTCATCATCGGAATATGAATCAAATCGATCTCTGTGTGTCACATGTAGAGAACGATGATCCGGGCCTTGTTTGAAAAATCAGGCTCCCTGGATTCAAACCAAAGACACCGAAGCACATCTGAAACTAATCTGTCCAGTCTGGTGTCTGGTTTGTACTCTGCTAGAAGTCGTGGCACACGAGTAAAATATCTTGCTCTCTTCCATAAATCCGTTTTCTTACCTGCGTACTGTTCCACCCAAGATGTGGGAGATCTTTTCCAGTTTGAGGGTCCCGTGTTTCTTCCGTTGGTTTCAAATTTGATGCTGCTGAAACGAGAAAGACGAAAAAAGGACGAGGAATATTCGGCTCAAAGTTTGGCCGAGCATGAGAGAAACCCGCAGGGACGTTTGCCATTCCTCCAACGCCACGATTAATGACCTCCGCTGGCTTCGCTCTCGCATGTATTCCAGATCAACTCCCGCTGCCCTGGAGAATCAAACAGCTTTTTCCCAGCATGCCGCTGGACACATTCACCTATTTCCCTCCTGCAGATGAAGGTTTATTTATTTCGTGATCTGTCACAGGAAAATCTTTCTGCACATCATCCCGCAGCACAAGTTACCAAACGGGTCTCCTCAGCATGACGTCTCCCGCGTCACCTGGACACATTTGATGTTTCCAAGCATATTTTTGTGCGTTTTTTGCCTGCATGAGGTTTGGATTAGCGGGATTCTGGTTGTTCTTGTTCAGGAATGATGACTTCTGATTAAAGGATCGTTTAGGGCTCAGAGGTTAAAGGCGTAGATGTGCTTTAGAAGTTTACGCCGTCATACGTCTCCACGCTCTTGTTTTTACTTCCTGACGGATGAGGTCGACCCGTGTGACTGTGGGGGCCAGACTGATGTGGCTCAAGTCCAAACGCAGAGCAGCTGCAGGCAGCAGGACCTGCTGCCTCGTGTTGAAGGCGCACCGTGATGTTTTGAAATTCAGCAGATTGTTTTTCCCCTGCCAGGATCTAATTAGGGGAAAAGTCACTATTTTATTCCTCTAAAATGCCTTCATTATTTCTCCTTTTTCAAAAGAGCCACAGACGAAGACTCTGCTGCTCTAGTTACAAACCAAAACATCCATTTGAATGTTTTAAACATCTTATTTTACACCTGATGAATTAAAGATTTCACCTCACGTCTGGTCGCCAATCCCAGGGAACAGATTAGACGGAGTAGAAGTGTCCCGAAGAGCCGACCCACGATTTGGACTTCCATGTCAACAAAACAAGTGATTAACGCGAATTAAATCCCAGATTAAACAGCTCAAATGAAAAATTGAATGGTTTCAGGTTTGTGTCATGATTTTTCAGCGTCCCTGTTTTGGGTTGAAGTTAAGGGAAATTCTTAAAAACCTGCTGCTTATGCTGACAGCCGCTGTGTATTTTTGTTGCATTAGAAAACTGGGTCATGTCGATGGTTGTTCTGAAGTTTGTTTCTGATTTGCTGACTGGACGTTTATTTTTATTTGCTTTGTGTTTCTGAGTAGATCTAAAATCTGAGCACCCTGTTAATCATGTTGCCCCTTCGCCACAGGATGATCTCACACATTTATGAGCTCATAAGTTGTTTTACCTCTCTTTTACATGGAGTACAAGTGAAAAATGTACTGAGAAGAGAACTGGCATGAAAAGTCCATTATTCCTGGTCCAGTGCATCGCACAAGCTTCCAAAGGAGAAATTAACTAATGGCTTTTAGTTTCAGAAATTTGCCCCCAGTGTCTGCCAGCGTGTTTTAAAACTGAGTCCACATCAACATTAAAGACACAAATAGGTACAATAATAGCGAATAATTCACAGATATGATTGTTACCACTGAGGAAAGTTTTGTTCATTCTCATTTGTTCAATCTTTATTTCTTTTTCCCCTTTCAGGGTCCGTTGATGAAACATTCGCAGGAAGTGCTGGAAAAACAGATGCAGATTGTGTTTTAGTATTAACAGAAAAAGGTTCCAATTCACAGGGAAGCAGTGGAACACAGAAAAAGAACCTCTTAACACCGTTGGGAGGCTGGGAGGGATTTTTCTGTACATGAAAAAAAGTATCACAAATCATCAAAACAGGAAACAGGTGATTTCCAACCCTCTTTTCTACTTTCTCCATTAGATCAACAAAAGATTTCCCGTAACTGGACCTGATGAGTTACAAGACACGGAGAGATACTTTTTGTCTTTCTTGCTCGAATTTAAGCAAATTGCTGACTCCACAGTGTGCCGGAGGATTTGCTGAAGGAGCTTTTTCTGTGAGTAATTGTGGTCTGAGAGGGAGGATGACGTTCGCATGGCCTCGTCTCAACTGGACAGTGATGGAGGTCCACCACTGTAGCCCCGGAGCCCTTTAAGCCACAGAACATTAGTTCCTATGACACCGCGCACAAAAATGCTTTAAATACATTATTTTCTCTTCCATCAAATGCAAAAACCTTTTCTGTCATCACTCAACACACCCAAATAACCACACATGGTAAATCTGGAGAATCTGCAGCTAAACTGTTGACATTGTCTCCTTTCTTCTCTTGTGAATAAAGCCCCCAGTTTTGCAACCTTCCATCCCAGTTTTACACTCAGAGCAGGAACACTAAACACTGGAGCTCAGTAAGTGGTCATTATTCATCCTATATACTTTGAGATTAAGTAAACATTAAGCTCCAGCCGACAGAATGTCCTCTGTGACCCTTTTCTCACGCTGACAAGCAATGCAAACAAGCTCGGAGACGTCCGGGTTTTATCTTTCCTCATATCTCCAAAGTCCTCCCTGCAGCTTTCGGTCTCTTCTTATCCATTTTTTTCTACTATAAACCACACCAGATGTAAAACACTGTATATAGGTGCAGAATTGATCCTCATACATGGTTTACATCAGGGTCAAAGGTCGACGCAACAGTGATGGTGACTGACAAACATGCAGTGATCTCTCTCCACAGATGGTTCCAACAACAACTCTAAGCTGTCATTCAGGCACATCAAACAAATGGTTCCCCATTATTTGATCCTCGTTCGTTATGGTTCCGTGTCCGATCAGAGTAATACAGATCACAGCAATGAGGTTCTGTCTACATGTGCTCTTTCATAAAAATTGTATTATTAAAAAAAACACACACATTGCACTTGGAAAGTTCCATCTTTCACTTTTTTAATGTTATGTAATATATTTGTCATTCTACACTCAAAATGATCAAGTTAAACAGAATTTCAGAAGGTTTTGCAGATTTCAAGAAAAAAAGACAAATTACAACATTGCACATTACTCAGACCCTTGTGAGAGTCCTTATCAAGCCTGACAGACCTGGGGAGGATCTGCGGAGATGAATGTCAGAATATCCCCAAATCCAGCCGAGTAAAACACCCAAGATGACTGGAAACTGTGGAAGGAATTTGACTGGACTGGCTCGCACTCACAGCTCTGAGCCAGTTCAGGTTCTCCCACAGTCCACAGGCCATGGATGGGTGGATGGGTGGATGGATGGATGGATGGATGGATGGATGGATGGATGGATGGATGGATGGATGGATGGATGGATGGATGGAAGGATGGATGGGTGGGTGGGTGGGTGGGTGGATGGATGGATGGATGGGTGGATGGATGGGTGGGTGGATGGATGGATGGATGGATGGATGGATGGATGGATGGATGGATGAATGGATGGATGCCGCCTATCTGAACCTGTTTCATTTGCATCCCTCCCCAGATAAGTGACGAACAGACAGTCGGCCTGAGGAGGATCCAGGCAGCCAGAAGTCTTTGCTAGAGTCGGGGCAGCAGAGTCAGACATTATGTTGATAAGGAGTCTGGCTCAATTAAAGGTTCCAGAACAGCAGTTAGACATGACGAGAGGAAATAGAGAGCAAATATTTCAATTGGCTCTCCTCCATTCTACATTCTATACAGCTCAGATAATTTAGCCTTTAGACTCATTTTCTTCCCAGTAAGATTGTGAAACGCTTTAAACGGGACGTATTCGACTCATACGCCGTTGCACCATTCAGAAAATTTCCCTCACAGCTGCCATTGTTTTTGGAGAGTTGGAGCCAGTGCACATCATTTAGTGGAGAGTGACTGTGGAAGTGCACGTTGAATGAGAGTCTTCCATAAACCTTCACAAACCTGAGGTGTGAACATCACAGCTGTTCCGAATGTGTGAAATTTGATCTGTGATTTAAAAAAAACACTTTGAATGGTCGAAGATGACGAGAAAGATGTTGGAAGAATAGTAACTCATAATACTCAGATAATTTGGATCACACACACAATTAAACTCCCGATACCCAAACTGCTGGGATCAGACACCAGAAATAAGAAATACACCTTCTGTTTTGTTCTTTAATGACTTTATTTGTGGAATAAATATACTGGAGGCAAAGACAGTTACAAATGTCCGTGTAAAAAAAAAAAAAAGCTTACAAAAGTATTTACAAAATTCTTCACAAAGCTGAATAAGAGTATACATAGTATACAATACAGCCGTGTAGGTCGTGGTTTTCTTTTGCTGTACAAAGTGCAAAAGTAGGTAAAAAATAAAACTAAACATGACAATCCAACCAGCGCTGGATGCTTCCTATAGCTGGGTGTTGGATTTGACAACGTGGCCCTTTTTTTTAACAATTTTTTTTTTTTACAAACAAAACAGGAATATAATGGATTACAGGATTCCACTAAGAGTGAGGAAAGAACAGCTTGGCTGAGGCTCTGGGGCCGAACAAGGAGGACCAAGAAAAACACACGTTCTGTACAGTATAACAGAGGGCGTGCCAGGTTTTTTTTCTCTGGGCTTTATCGTTACACCGATAATAAATTATTTGCAGTAACTGTGCCAGACAGACATGACTTAACATGGCTGAACATTATGAACCTTGAAGACTTTCGTTGTATCAGAAGGACAAAACAAGTGAGAGGAGTGAGGAAACATGCTGCACGAGGCAGGAATTCAGCAAAGCAGCCCAGATCTTTGGTCAACTGGACTCATAAAAGCACCGTGCTGGCTGCCCCAGGAAGCCAACCGGCAGCCGTTGCTCCCTGCCCCTCATTGTTTTGTCACATCTATCATTAAGGATGTCGGCTTTGGTTTCTGGGAACGATTGGCTCAAAATAAGCTGTGTTTTTAGGTTTGATGGCAAAATAATGACTGTATGAATTAGGTGAGTACTGGAGCTTTGAAGAAAACTTCAGTCGAAATGCAGCAGAAAAGGGTACATTTGTACAGTCAGTTTACATGATTTGTTTAATCAATTTCAACATATTCCCTGGGGAAAAAAACCCAAACCTCATCACACAGGGCCAATAAAGACTTGTCCTCATCAATCAAGATTGGAATTATAGTCTCTGCTTCCCTTGTGTCGAGCCTGCTGTATTTGCTTCTTTCTTTTGGACAACCAAGTTGGTCATTAATCTTAATTAATTGCATCTGCACAGTTCAATGATATAATAACATTTAATGTGTTCCAGCCTCATAAAGTAAATTAGATTGATTTTAAAAGCAAATACACTTTCTGGATCTGTCATAGTACTGGGGATTTGTCTGAATTCTGTTTGCTGTTTTATTGTGTGATTTTCACTATTAAAGCAGGGCCTGGATTATGTCTGGCAGAGTAACGTAATAATAATGGAAGTCAGGCTGATGACACTATCTTCTAGGCATTAATCCTGCATGTTTCGCTCATGGCGACAGTTTTTCCAAGCTGGTGTCCAATGCTACATGTGAAACTACAAGAGATACTTGCAAACTGATTCAATTCAGTCAATTTTAACACTATACACAGATGTAGTTCATAGATTTCCGACACTAACATGGTCTTAAGTTGCAGAAGTCCAGCTCCTGTGGCTTCTGTAAGCCAGTGCAGTGGTCCCTTGGCAGGCTCTGCCCATTTCGGGTTTTGCAATGCAGTGGTCGTCTCTTAAATCCCTTCCCACAGGTTCTGGAGCAAGGAGACCACTGCCCGATGAGCCACTCAGGACACGGGTCTCCACACACCCTGGTGTCTGACGGTTGTTGTGAGGGATCACAGTCCGATGCGAGTTTCCCGTCAGGTTTCAGACACTGCACCGACCTTTTCTGGAGCCCGGTGCCGCAGGTCACCGGGCACTTATCCCAGCCTGCAGATATCCATTTCCCAGGAACAGGAGTCTCCTTGTTATAAGACGTTTTGAGGGGTTTAGCTCCATTCTCTTTGTTACCATCGTCAACCAGGACACTGTTATGGGAGCTAACGTGGCCTTCTTTTTTGAGATTCTTGTCCACTTTGGCCTGGCGGGCGAGGTAAAAGGAGTAGCGGATACGAGGAGGCGTTATCTGTCCAGCACACAGCACCTCCACGGTCAGAGATTCTCCTAAAGGCTTCACAGCCAGCAGGGTCTCAGAGAGGCCGGTGGTACCGCTGTACCGCAGCAGGCTGTTCTTCACAATGATGTCCCTCTCTCCAGCTGACACTATGTAGTTCCCATTGAGCAGGTAATGGCCGTCACTGTTCTTCACTGCCAAGTAGTTGTCGTCACTCATCATTCCCTTGTAGCCCCGCTGACGGATGTCTATGTTGGCTGCGCCCGCTGGCAGTATGACCACAAAATTGTAGCCGTGCCTGCATACCAAGAGATATGACAGCACACTCAGTCGGGTTTTATAACGGTGGAGCGGACAAAAGCGACAGTAATGGGCGCTATACTCACACAGGCTTTGTAAAGAGTCCCGACACCTTCTTGCAGCCCTTGTTATCGCCTCCACAGATTCCACACTTATCAAACTTCTTGTTTGAGCCAATTTTTCCATCACAGCCAGCTTTGATGCACTTGCCTTGGACACACACTCCAGTGGAGTCCGGGGAGCATGGTGTCCCATCCACGACCTAAGTTTAGAGGGAAATTTGAGGTTAGCTTTCCGTGTGGACCGCACCAGATAGTCACAACAATCTTGCGCGAAAATATAAGCATACTGATTGACTTTGCTGGTTTGCTGCTCCAATAAATAAAACATGAATTTGATGATGTGGCTGCTTCAACCTCATTGTTGTTTTTGCGCAGCAGTCCAAACACAGGGAAGTGTAATCTTTCTTAAATACAGCATGTGGAGCGTTTGCTCGGTCTAATTGTGCTTTTATTATGATTGGAACTTTATTTTGATAGGTCTCCTCCCACGATCCCAGGAGGTGACTGTTTGGAGGCCCTCGGTGTGAGTGATGGGAGTGTGTGTCTCTGATTGAGTGTGACCCAGTCCCAGGTTTATATGCTTACTTTAAAATGATAGTGTCAGTGTGTATCCAATAAACGTGGCTTTAAACTTTTGACACTGGTTCAAACCTCCAGTGAGTGATGTGATTCAGAGCCGCCGGATCCTTATCTGCGCCTATACCAGCCTGAGTGACACATGAAGTTGCACTGCTGCTAAAGCTCACGCCACACTCTGCTATCTGAACATGCTAACCCCCCCACCCCCAGCCTTCTTTCTTCATTCCTCCCTTTGCTCTTTGCACTTGGACCAGAGGCAGCTATTCTTCTCCACCCACGTGGGCTCATTGTTCTCTGGCTCCCAAAATCTCAATCTAATTTCTTTAGATTTTGGGTTCCTAGAATTTCGTTCTCTGAGAAACCATCACACATTGCACAAGTTTTTCCCTTTACCTTGGGGGCCAGAACGTAGAAATATCCGGTGCCGTTAGCTCTGCAGATGAGTTTGCACCTGTCGTCAGAAGACACTCCAGAGAATTTTGGTACCCACACCACGGAGGGGGCGATGCGGTTGTTGCTGAAATTCAGGCCGCTTCTCTCACACTGCTCTTCGCGAAAGGTCTTACCTGCATGGAGGGGGGGGGGGGGGGGGGGGGGGGTGGGAGGGTGCAGAAGGTGAGAGTGCTGCAGGGAGGAAAACGTTATTGGACAGTTCTCTGATTAGAAGGCTCGTACCTGTGTCAGGGCAGCGGTTCAGGTTGCAGGAGCGGTATTTGACCCGAACGCCTTGGCAGTATTTTCCCCCATTTGAGGGAACTGGGTTGTTGCACCCTCTTCTAGACAGTTGGACACCGCCGCCACATGTGCGCGAGCAGGAGCCAAACTGGCCCCATTTGCCCCAGCGGCCATCCACCTGGACAAACACACGAGTGCGCAAAATATGGTTTTAAAAAAACTTCAAAGGAATCACAGACCTCAGCAGCACGTATGAGCCTAACCTTGGCGTTCCGGAGCTGTTTGCCGGCACAGATCCCTTGTTCGCAGACCTGGTCATTCCCACATTCGGTTCCGTCTGCCCAGGGAAAGTGCCGAGTCATGCACACTAAATGACCGTTGGATTTTCCTGTGCACCACAATCGGCCACACGGTGGTTGCATGAAGGGGCAGGGCTTGGAGCCCTCCCCAAACGCGAGCTCGCACTGTCGGTCGATACCATAGGATGCTCCGGGCTGCATATTTGGGAAGACCAGCGGCTTCTGTGGCTGGTCGAGCAAACATTCCCCTAGAGGAAGAAGACCCAGAAGGTTTCAATTTAACAAACAGTTGTCAACAAACAGTTGCACTATATCTTTTAAATTTGGACGTGTTGGACGTGGATGATGATGTTTGGGGCTGTTTGAACACATACAAATGCAAACACACATACAAATGCAAACACACACACATGCACACACACACACACACACACATACACTAAAAGACAAAGTGTAGCCAGAGTATTTCAGCAGTTCTCCAACAAGCACAATCTTGTTACACGTCTTTATTTCTTTCATGGCTGCTCTGTTTTTCCTGCTCACTGGGGTCATTACTAACTTGTGTACGGAGAAATACATCTAGTGAACAGCAGTTTTCACATCACATATATTTTTAAAAAGTTCTTTCATTGTTGTCAAGATGCCATCAGGCATGATGGAACTGCATTTATAATAAATGGTGCAAGAGCCCTTTCCAAGAATGGGCTATTAATAGAAAAGGTTTGACAAGCAGGTGCTTGGAAAGTGCCTGGTGGTACATCAGTGGATGAGAAGGTTTCCAGGAGGGTTTATGAGACACGCAGCCTCTCACCCTTGTCAGGAATTTTAAATGGAATTCTGCCACACAGGAAAATAAAAAAAGGGTTTTTTCTGACTTTTTACTGATATGTGTCACAGCAAACTTCCAAGATATTTCAGAACAGATAAGGAGATAGGAAATAAGTGGTTCTATGAGCTTTCAGTTTGAAAATTGTTTCCCATTTCCTTTGTAAATTTGGCAGAACAATCAAGCTGACTGACCGAATGCACAATAAAATCTAAACAAGTCACCCTGCGCTAAACATACTGAACCTCACCTCTTCCTTCCTGCAGCCTCTCCAAGGAGCAATCATCAAAAACACCATCTGGTCTTGTACTTAGGTGAAGAAACCAACAGGTTGCAAATGATTCGGGGTGCAGGATCGCATGGAAACATGCAGCAAGATGCTTTCTGTTAGCCGCCTGTTTTCACAAAGTCTGGTCGGATTGTGAGCTAGAAATCCACCCTGCCAACTCAAACATGTTCTTCTTTGTCTCATTTTGTATTATGCTCTTCTTGGATGATGTCGTAAGTGGGTGCAAAAGGAACCCTAAACAGTTTTCCTATTTGGAGTAAACCTGCATGGGAAACACTGGGCAGATACACCTCCTAGTCTAAACCACCGTGGTGACTCTACCCAGAACAAGCCCTCTAATTTGGGCCAGATGTGCATGCAGTTTTAAAACAAATGTTTAGCATCGCTCCAAGGCCAAGTCCTGCGGTCTGGCCTGCTTTGCAAACAATCTGCATCCAACTAAATACTTTTCTTCTTAGCTTGGGTTGGCTTGATGCTACATCTTAGGGGGCTGATGTCACTTGAGGCAGAGAAAATCTGGAATACCATCTTAAATGTATTTATCTAAAATGATTGTAGCCAGTCGTGGTCCACAAGAAGAGCCGGTTAATCCCAGAAAATAAGTGAAACCATGGAACTCCCCTTTACTCAACAGCTGCGTGGAACTGAAGCAAGTATCTGGATTCTCTGACACATAACTGCATATTTGTCAAACGCTGTTGGCAGTCTCCCTCCACCTTCAGAAAAGTTATCTGCAGATGTATCATTTGACTTTTATAACATTTGTGAACTCGCACAGGACAGTTTAAAAGGACATGTAGCATAATTTCCTTTGCTTGTCTTAATCTGGCCCAAGAATCATGTAGAGAGAGTCAGTGTGTGGCGTCAGTCGGGGCTAAAACTCTCCCTGACTCTCATCATTTTAATACTTGTTGACTTCAATGTGATGTTTGTCATTGGACAAAAGTACATAAATCTCAACATGTGTTTATTCCGTATGAAAAAATAAACGAGGTGTGGAAACGCTTTGATTTGTGGCGTTTGTGGAGTCTGCCGCTGATAGCCGCGTGCATCTGCCCTCGCTTTGGCCTCACACCTTCTCAATCACACTGCGAGTCTGCGTGTACTCAAAGAGGCGGGGTCAAAGGTCGTGGAGACTCACCGTGACCGTTGTCAAGGAATTCGGTGATGATGGCGGCACTGCAGGGAGACCACGGGCTGGTGCGGTTGATCTGAATGAGCGTGGGCGACATCATGTGGTTGTCCTGCAGTTTTCCAAACACGTCGGCGCACGCCTTCACGTTATCGTGCGGCATGTTGAACACATGTCCTGTTGTGGCGATAAATACATGCATGCTAAAACAAATCAGGTGAAAGCCGTGGGGGGCGGAGCACCAAACGGCGGCTCACCGAGCTCATGAGCAGTGGTGAAGGCCGAGGGAAGGCCGTCGTCTTCGATCACGGAGCAGCTCCTCTTGGGGTCGCACATGGTGCCAACATCTGCCATGCCCAGTGTGTCACAGGTGGAGGCTCCGCATAGATCCTGGAACCAGAGCAGCACCTTTCCGTTGGTACCCTGATTCATTACAGTGTATCCAGCTTCCATTGGGGTCTTTGGTAAATCAATATCAGACAAAACCTCCAGTACCGAGGTTTATTAGTCATTAAATGTGAGTTATTTGTTATAAGTTTTCATACGTTTGACTTTTATTAGCAGAAGTAACAACAGTCAAACCGGTCGATGAAAATTTCAATTATGCTTCAAGGTGTCACGTTCTTGATTCAAAAGATCTGGTTTCTAGATTCTGTAATGGCGAGCAAAGCTTCCTCCAGCCAGTCTTCGCTGGTTCGAGGCCAATCATCTGTGAGGTAATGTGAGTGGGGACAATCACAGGATTTCCATACCAGAGCAGACTTTCCAGACCATCTCCCGCTACACTGCGAGGATTTAGAGTCCTGTTTTAGACCGTAGCCTACGTTTGGAGCTCAACGGCCTAATCACAGGACGACTTTGACGGCAACCACAGAAGAACCCCCCCAGTCGCTCCGCCTGGCACAGAAAGAGCTCTGTCCCCACACGGCTGGGAATAAACCAACAGCAGTCAGCTGCTATAGATAAACTCTGTTACAGTTTTAACGTCAAACAGGCTCTACGGTCCTCCGCTGGGCTGGATGAGCACATGTAAATCAGGGCCAATTGAAGACCTTGAGCGCCATGACAAATCAGTCCTAGAATAAACCACAAAACCACAATTGTTGGCCAGCGTAAATTCCGTCCAGATGTGCCGATACGCAGATGACAAATGAAGGTTTGGGTCATTTATGTGAAGAATCGAAAAGGTGCAAGACAGGCGAGATGAGGAAAAACAGCCGTATCAGTTTGTTTTTTTTCTTGCTGTGACCTACTTCCCACATCTGCCATCTATCTTTGCATTTTTGAGCGACCGATCCTTGAAAATGAAATATCTCCACGTTGTTTTCAGTGCAGTTTGCAGTTTGGATGCAGGGTAGAGTGCAACTCTGTGCCCTTCATTTTATTTAAACAACAGTCCTGCTGGGATTTGGTTAAATCCAGCTAAAGTTGCCGTTAGTTTACTGTGGTCCTTTACTGTTGCCTCTGGACAGCGCTGAGCGGGTCTTCACAAAACCGACAAAAAAAGCAGACAATGACATTCCCCTCATGCCCGCCGAGGACCACAGTAAACTAACGGCACTGCTGACTAAACTGACTGATTCCGAGTCACCAGGCTATGAATCAACAGAAGCTGGTTTGGATTTTCTGATTTTTTGACCTTTGCTGATTCAGCAGAGTGCTCGGTGCTTCGCGAACGTGTGTGCAGACGCCTCGTTTGTCATGTGTAGCTTTGAGACATTAGTAGGAACGCTGATTTTGTCTGCCTGCATGCCAAAAGCCCAGATTAAATTTAGGATTGTAACAAAGAGGGCCTGGTGAATGTTGAATTCCCCACAGGGAGACCAGCGGGGACTCAGACTGCAGTGTTGAAATCTATGTGGTTTGGTTTTCTCTTACTTCTGTGGTGGGTCAACAATAGTTGCCCACGCAATACGTAGTTTCCCAACGCGCGAGCGAAGGCTCAGTTGAACAGATGTTAATCAGACAGCTGTCAAATTGCATCATCATTTTTGTTTGTCACTTGAATTGGGAACATAGAGTATTTAACCATCTGCTACCATTCAGGAGGCGGGCGGGACGTTTCCCACGCCTTTAGCACCCACATAATTAAAATTAGAGCTACAAAACAAGGACCTTTCTGTCAGTGACCAGAGCTGGTAAAGATACAATGTCATAAGCTGCTATTCAGGCCATTATCATAGGTGAAACAGTGAGTCCTCTCACTGGTATCTTTGTGTCTAAAAGACGGATTACATCTGCGTGACTCACCGTCTGCAGTTAAAATGGAGTCAAACTCAAACCTTTAGCATCTGGAGTCCTCTTCATGGGAAATGCACAGGAGCGTTTCTACCTGAGCAGCAGCTGCAAATGTTAACGGTGTTGATTCAGACTCAGCCTGAACAGGTGAAGCAAAAACACCCGGGAGATGTGACAACTCTCCCCGGCACGCGGCAACCCCCGCCCCGCCCCACCCCGTCCCACAGCAGTCTCTCCTCTCTCCATGCATCCATGTATCCCCTCAGGGGCCTGTTTAATGAGGATCAGGCATGTTGGTGTGCAAGGGCCTGGAAAACCCACAGCTGGAGAAAGAATGGGAACAACTGAGAGAAACAAGAGACTTCCGACCAGTGCATCCCTGAGGGGGCGAGGGGCGCATAGTTTTGGCAAAGACGTAAACAACAAGTAAAACTGGTATTTTCTGGGGTCAAATTTGATTACTCAAACCTTCCGTCATCACAGCTTGGACTGCTTTACTCTGACTGCATGTGCAGATGCATGTTTAGTTGCAGCATTATCTAAACACCACTATTCCACACGGCTGGATGCACCGTTCAGCCATAACATTGACAGTTCCATGTCATAATTCCATGACAGGAACAGAGAAGTCATTTAACCGGGCCCTCCAGATCTTCCTCTTTATGTGTCAGGACCAAGAACAGAACCAAACCACACACTCTTCAAGTTATACAGCAGGAAATCCACTGTCTGTGCTGTTTTGAGTGGTTTTGCTTCAGCAGTCTGAAAAGAGCCACAGGCAGGTGGTTTCAATGTTGTGACTGATCGGACGACTGCTGAGTGGATTTGTCAAATATATTCCAGGTCTTCCTGGCTGTAATGGAACCGAAGTGGCCAGCTTCCACATGCATGTTAGAATAAGATCAATGAATATGAGTAATGGCCCTGCTTGATTTGCCAAATATTTTGGGGAGTGCAGGGAGTGGACTTGGAGAGGCTGAGAGGTGTGTCTCCAGTCTTTAAAAACAAAAACATATTCTCTAAAGACTCGTGAAGCATATTCAGCAGTATTTCCAGTTCAGCACATGTCATTTCCTCGGTGACCCATCTCTACTTTTGAGTAGTACTGCTGAGTAGCTTCTCTCCAGGTGTTTAGAAAGCAAATTCATAACAGCAACTGACAACAGGGCTGGGGGGGGGGGGGGGGGCGCTAAGGGAGGTGCACAGTGCACAATTGATAAACTGTGATCGAATATAAATATACAAAAGACCTTATGAGTCAGGATTCCGCCTATGGTTAGAGACACTCGTTGGACACTCCGTGCGTAATTACGCACAGTGAAATACACTAATGTCCCAATTCTCGTAAAACAAAGCTTGTGTTACCTGTCTGGTGAATAGAATCGCCGTGTCCCAGTATTCTGGATGCTTGTCGGTGTTTTTGTTCAGCTTTTTCTGCCAAGTGCAGAAGTTTCGCAGTGTCATGGCCGCATTCCCCGACACTTTGGGTCCCTTCTCCTCCTCGGATAGAATCACGATCTTGACAACTGCGACGTTGATGAAGTTAAGAATGCTGGGGTGTTTGTAGAGCCTCGCTGCCACCGACATCAGTGTCAGGAGGTAGTGTTTCAGGTCATCGCCGTGGAACTGCACCATGGAATTGTCCGCAACCACCAGCGTCTCCACGTACCTGGGGACCGAAGCGAACCTTTTGGCTCTCCTTATCCTCCTCAGCATCGTCTCGGTCACGTTACCATAGTCGTCCAGATGCTTGTATTTCTCCAGCGACTTCGCTGCCTGAAGACTGATGTCGCTGTCCACGGCGCATCTGGTGGTGGAGTTGAGTTTCAGGTTGTCGCTGGTTCGGCGCCGGATGATGTGCGCGCTCTCTGTGCTTCTGGTGTTGTTTTGCACCGGGCTGATGAAATATTCCCAGCCCTGGGAGCCAAACGCGCCTTGTAAACCTTTGCAGAGGCTCAACGCAGCGTAAGAATCGCGGTCTGAATTGACATATCCGGAGTAAAAACACCGGCTGAGGTCAGCTGTGTCATCGCTGTCCGACGGCCAGAACTTGTCTTGGTTAGCAATAGAAGGGGCAATGAAACTAAAGTCCTGGTGTAAATCGAGTACCAGGTCCTGCTGGAAAGCTCGTATTTTTAGGACATGTTTCCCATGAAGGTTTTCCACGTCGTTTTGGAAATTCTTCCTATCCTGGTTGCGGTCATCCAGTTCAATCGGGTAGCACAGTTCAACTTCCATGCAATGCACAAGTTTTAAGGGTAAGACAAGAAAGAGGAGAAAAGTTGTTTTGATAAACATGACGGTATGTGCATCCAATAAACAACGCGATGACCAGCAGAGAAGATAACGATGCTCAGTCTGCAAGCTCAGTGGAGACGGGGAGAGCCACAGAACAGGGAGAGCAGCATGATCCTAATGCGCAGGATTCTTCACCAATGCAGGTCGTACAAGTCCAGTCATTGCAAACTCCTCCTGGTCATGACCCATTCCCAGTCTCCACCTGTGTGTGGACTTCACTACTGTTTCTCTGCGATTTTATGCCTGTTCAGCATGTGGAAAAACACGAAAACCAATCATTGTATAGAAGGAGGTCGTCTTTGGATCCAGTTCTTGTGCAGTCACTTCAAAAACATTAACCTATCTCCTTGGCAGTGATGAACAGCAGCATTTCCCCCCTCGAGGGCTGAGACTGGCTGCGCATATTTGCTGGAAACATACCGATTTCAATTTCGCCGTATTAAGCCCTTTAAACAAATTGTTGCAATTAAGTTTATCGTTTACGCAACCACAAAAGGAGAAATACCTCCTGAATTAATAATTAAAACGGAACTCTGTGTAACTTGCATGTATGGTGAGTTTATTGGAGCTGCACTGACAAGAATGTTATACAGTTAATCTGTTAGTGTGTGATATATCTGAAATTTGTTTCATCAGCTATGTTTCGGCGACGTCTTTCACGTTTCGTGGTTGACATCTAGTGGGAGAATGAAGAACTGCAACTGTCCCCTCATTCGAATTGAATTACTCGTATATTTGTGTTAGATAAATCAGCTTGTTTATTAAAAACTATAGATGAAATTTAAGCCATTTTAGAAGTTATGCGGGGTAAAAAAAAAAAAAAAAGAATATGGGAAGTATATATTTTCATGAACTAGTCAGCGGTTGCTACGAACGCAAGATTGGTTTCTATGCTAAGGACCTCTCTTTTTTGTTGTCCCAAATAAAGCCAGTCTCGCCGTTAGCGTTACGCGTCTTTGCAAACGTCAAAATGTAATATTCCCAAAGATTCACGTTGTAAATACAAGATATACATCATGATTATCCAAAATAAGTGAAAGCGAGATCAGATTCGATGCGTTTTTATTGTGTTTGTGATACGGCATTTCAGAAATGGCTTCGAAAGCTTTGTTGTTATGGTTACCAAACGAAGACGCGAGACAACAGTAAAGCCATCGAGCGTCGGTGAAAGACATGCTGATTGAGGGGGCAGAATATGTACTATGATTCCGATTAGAGAATCAAGGCACTTGGAGAGAGCAAACTGAATCATTACCAACGATTCCAAGCGGATTTCAAGGTTTATATTCACAATACAGTTTGGGCAACAGGCTACGACGAGGGCAGTAGTAATAGTAGATTGCGTTATGATCACAGGCGGTGTTTTTAGCTACAGTGCATCAGTAGATCTACTAACGCTTAAATTAAAGAAAAGAGCTCCTGGGGGTGGGGGGTGGGGGGTGCAAAACTTGTTCTATTTTATGTCCATTTTCCGCCAGTTGACGCCAGTTTCCTGTATTTTGACACAGGCATGAATACATATCACGTTCTGGAGCTGGTGGGAGAAGGCTCCTACGGTCGAGTGTTCAAAGGGAGGAAAATGTATTCAGGCCAAGTATGTAAGAAATTGGATAAATCACACACTTTGGTCTGTTGTAAAAGAAACACCGACTTAATTTGAATGAAGTTATGTAATTTCTATATTGCTCATCTAGTTACGTTTTCCTACCCTTAAGAACGTTTTTGTAATCAAATTACTTTTAAGTATTACAAGTTTATGATGTAAATTGTGTTTCCCTTCCTTCTTTCTGCAATGTAACTAATATAAAGTGTTGTACAATGTGATAATGTAATATGTGCAGAAACTGACATATAAATTAGCAAGAATTAAGTGGGAAAAAAACCCACATCTCCTAATAATGGACAAATGTATTCATTATGTTATTAATCTATGTGTGTCCTTAGGTAGTAGCTCTGAAGTTCATAAATAAAGTGGGTCGGTCAGAAAAGGAGCTGCAGAATCTTAAAAGGGAGATTGAGATTATGAGAGGTCTTCAGCATCCCAATATCATCAAGCTCTTTGACAGCTTTGAAACCAAAACTGAGGTAAGTTGATCAAAGGAATCTGTTAGTCCACAAAATGCTGCCATAGAAATGGTTATTCTGTTTCCATCCAACTAAAATGTCGTGACAGCAGTCCCTGGTGTGTTTATGACAGATTGTGATTGTAACCGAGTATGCGGAGGGCCAGTTGTATCAGGTCCTGGAGGATGATGGAAAATTACCAGAGACGCAGGTACAAAGTGCTTTTACCACAAAACCCAACATTGGTTCTACTGTGACTCTGCATTTCACTCATTCTCCTCCTTTAAAGGTCCGTGAGATTGCCTGCCAGCTGGCCTCAGCTCTGTATTATTTGCACTCTCACCGCATCCTCCATCGGGACATGAAACCACAAAATGTGCTCTTAATGAAAGATGGGACGGTGAAGCTGTGTGACTTTGGGTACGTAGATGCTGTTTTAGCTTCACAAGCTCCAGATGTGTAGAATCAGCTCCATCATGTTATCTTGCTGTAGGTTTGCAAGGGCCATGAGTTTCTCCACCTTTGTGCTGACCTCGATCAAGGGGACCCCACTGTACATGTGTCCTGAGCTGATCCAGGAGAAGCCATATGACCATACTGCTGATCTTTGGTCTCTGGGCTGCATTCTTTATGAGCTCCACACGGGGGCGCCTCCGTTCTACACACAGTCCATCTTCCAGCTGCTGAACCACATCGTGGCAGACCCCGTCCCTTGGCCTGACACTATGAGCGACGACTGTCTGGTGACGCACAGCTGCTGAGTATTTAGGAAACAAACCTAGGCATTCTTGATAATAAAGCACAGTTCTCCTTCCAGAGTTTCCTGAAAGGTCTCTTAAGAAAAGACCCTCAGAAGCGGTTGTCGTGGTCAGACCTCCTGCGCCATCCCTTTGTTGCCGATGGTATTTTAGGTCTGCAGCTCTTATTCTAAAAGATCTTCCCAGTGTGATTTGAGACGAATCAGTTGACTCCTCCGAACTGTCGTAACGCAGCCTTATTGCTTCTGACCAGTGATTCCAGCAGACCCAAGCGTGCCCCGGCCTCTGACGGAGGTGCCCAGCCCTGACGCGTTGGCCTTGAAACATCTGCAAGCAGCGACCAAGTCGGCGCTGACCCCCGGAGAGAGCGCGCTGCTGCGAAAATACCGGGAGGAGGAGCAGAGAAGAGACAGGGAGAAAGCAGCTGCAGGCGGGGGTGCGAAAGCGAAGAAGGACGGCGTCGAAAATGGCAGAGACCCTCCTGCGGCGACAGCGGGAGCCACGCGTTCCGTGGCCCCGTCTACTGACGTCTCCGTGGTCTCGAATCCAGCCAGTGAACGCCTCACGTCAAAAAGCCACGCCTTCGTGAGGGTAAAACCAAGGTCTGTTTTGGACGTTTTATGGTCGATGTCTCAGCGTCCTGGTGGGTGTAAACACAACTGTGGACACTCCGCAGGGGTCAGATCAGCAGAGACTACGAGCGGGAATTTCCTAGCACGAAGGCCGGATCTCAAAGGGCGCTCAACCGCAGCAGTGACAGCAGGACTTCAAAGCTCGTTCAGGTTCTTTTCTGCTTTATATCCTCTCTCAGAAAACAATGTTTGCAAATCTCACAGCGCGCTGTCCTTTCAGGGTGTTGACAGGGACTACTGGGAGGGACTGGCCCAAGCATCGAATCCATCCAGGCAATCCAGGGAGCAATTAAACCCCACCACCATCACGCCTCAAATTAAAGCCAAATTCCTGGCATTTGAAGCTCAGGTAATGATGGCAGACATGAAGGAGGGCATAAGATATCATAATTTACCAGGTAATTCTCTTTTATTTGCCCAGCTGACTGGCGGCATGGTTGTAGAATGTATTCACCTCCCACTCAGGGTCTTACGCAACCTGATTCTGGCCTCTGACCCCGAGAAGATGCAACAGATTGGCGGGACACTTGGGTTGCCCCAAACCCTCCTTGGCCTCCTCCGCGAGTCTGTTGAGAACTCGAGCTTCATTCAGGTCGCTTCTCGGGAATTGGAGCAGTATTTTTGGACGATATTTATTCCTGAAGCTGACTTTGCTTTCCCTGCCCAGCAATCCCAGAGCATTCCCATACTGGGAGAAATGATCGTCGTTCTCAGAATCTACTGGGAGAAACACCAGAGCTGGGTGGACAAGGAGCAGAGGTTTCTTTACTGTTTAGTTATTCTGGGCTGGTCGGGTACTGATGCTTTCACTTTAAGTATTTGATCTCTTTTTCTTAGACTGGAGGAGTTCACAAAGCCTTTCTCAGCCATCCTCATTCAAACAAACTTGCTTCCTTTGGCCGTAAGTTCTTACTGAATATGTTCTGTTTATGCGTTTAGAGCACTTGAAACTGTTTATAAGAGGAAACTGATGCTGTGAACGTGATGCCGGGTTGTGTAACCTCTCCTTTAGCCTTTGGCTGCGTCCATCTTGGTTCTCTTCATCAGACACGATGTTGAGGTCCACGTTGACGTGGACAACCTGACCCCCCCGCTGAAATCTCTGCTGTCGGACTCATATCAGGTAGCGATCCCGCCCACTGCTGGTTGGCTGTCGGTAACTATGGCAGTAATATCTCGTCTCTGTTGCCACGACAGCCTCACATCTCTCTCCTGTCTGGATGGGGGCTCTGCGATGGGCTCCTTCTTTTACTCCACCACACACTCAGCAAGGTCAGCCAGTCACTTTGCAGTGCTTTCAGATAGTTTACAGGTGGATGCAGGAATTGGAATTGTCTTCATCTGTCATTCGACAGCGGAAAATTCACTCCAGACATTCGTGTTTGGACCCAGCTATATTAAAGGATCTTTGGAAAAGAATTGGAGATTCCCTGGCAGCACCACATCCTGAGTTCTGCTCAGCAAACGGTGAATAAATAGGTCCCAGAATGCTCAAAAAGCCCATTTACTTGAGCATTTTAACTTAAATTTGCTCTTCCACCAGGCCTGCATGCCTTTCTTTCCACTGCTCTGTCCCTCTACCTGGAAGATCCAGCTTCCTGCCTTCCTGTCCTCTCTGATCACGGCTCCAACTGCGTGTTCACTCTTAGCCGCCTGCTGGGCACAGACTGGTTGGTTTTTTTACGTCTCTCGTGTTCTCTTCCAACATTTCATTTCTGCCACAGACCCCCAAGCTGACCCACAAAAACCCCTTTTCCATCCCGACAGTGTCGGCCTGTTCGCTGCAGGCAGCCCCGACGGCCTGGAGGTGCTCGTTAGCCACAGCAGCGTGTCCGTGCTGAGCTGTTACTTGCTGTGCTTCCCGTTTTCCATGGATCTGCCTCCCCACACCACGGCCACGATTCTCCAGCTGTATGACAGCTGTAATGTGGTTGGAAGCCTCCTGCAGGTGAGACGCTCACAGACGGAATTGCTGATGTGACGCAGCACAACTCTTGCATCACGCCGGCATCAGGAGAACACGACCGTGTTCATCGTCTTGTTTGTTGGCTGATCTGTTGATGACTTGCTAGTATTTTATTTATTTATTTGTTTTTTTTTTTGGGTGGGGGGGGGGCAGGTAATTCAAACGTTCCCTCCTGCCCATCTGGAGGAACCCATCTCGCTGCTGAACCGCTTGCTCCTGTGCGATCCAGGCCGTTCTTTCCCCCGCCTCGGGAGCGAAGCCTGTGGGTTTTTTGCGGCGCCTGCTAACAGCCAGACATCCGTCCCCGAACACCAGCCTCCACGCGCCAGGACTGCCAGCTCTCTGCTCTCCGCCACGCTGCAGCCGGTTGAGCTGTGGGACTCTGCCGTGGAGCTCCTGACTCTCTTGTCGCTGGTCGCCCAGTCTTCCCAGTTTGAGCTTCGCCTGGAGGCCCCGGTGCTGCACCAGGCGCTGGCTCACACTAACTGCCGGATCAGGGCTGGTGTGTGCAGACTGTTGGGGAAGTTCCACCCATTGAGGCATCTTCCATCTAATGTCCTGCGACCTGACATCTTTAGGAGCGTGCTCGACGTTCTCCATGATTCCTGCGTGCATGTCCGGAGGTCGTCGTGCGTGGCGGTCGGCCGCTGGCTGAGGTGTATTTCAGCGCTTAAACTATCTGGCGGTGAGGGCGGCGAGGCTTCAGGTGGGGGCAGAGAGAAAGGGCGCCGCAAGCACCAATGGACATGTAGCGAGACACCAGGGGATTCGGTCACGTTCCATTTAGACGATGCGGAGAGGCTGGAGTGGCGAGAGGAGGTCGGGAGGACGGCGGCCCTGCTCGCACCACTGACCGCCAACGGCGACGCCCTTACACGGCGCCACTGTTGCGCGGCCCTGGGAGATCTGGCGTGCGTCGACGGCGCCCTGTCGTCACTGTGTGACGAGCGCTTGGTCAGTGGACTTCTGCAAGCTGCGTGCACGGACGCCGACAGCGCAGTGAGACAGGCTGCTATAGCAACGCTGTGTGTGTACAGCAGGGACAGCGCGGTCCATCAGGTGGGTGACGCCCTACACACTTATTTTTTTTTTTTTTTTCAAATGACAGATTCACAAATATGACACTTTCTCATGTTTGACTAAAATATTAAGGCCTCACGCATCCCTGCAGCTACAACCTGGAGCAAAAAAGAACACTCCAAAAGCCCAAAAGACACTTTGGCTCTAGTCTCATTTCCAAAAATCCTAATGAGTCGTCCATCTTTGTTAAGGGTGGATTTTTCTAATCGAATTATTCCAAGACTTATTTGCTAAGTGTTAACCTGCAGCATGACAGGCATTTTGCTTTATTTGAAGGTCTTAATATCTCTGGATGGCAGGAGGCAACTTCAGGAGGCGGTCCAAGAGGCTTCTCCACAGTGTGACTATCATCAGCTCATCGAAGGGCTGGGGGGGGGCCCAGGTGACCTGGACTGACCTCAGAACAGACACAGTCCTGTCTGATGTCCCCAGTGAGGAAGGAAAACACACAAGAGATTCTTCATCTTTGCTTGTATTGTTGTTTTGTACATGAATGCAATTAAAACGAATTTATGAAGTGTCTCAGTTACACTGTTTTTTTTTTTTAAATGTTTGTTTTATTTTTGGGTTAGGGTTCTATTTTTGTTAAGATATAAGGGGGGGGGGGGGGGCGGGGACGGGTTTGGAGGTAGGACATTGATTTCAAGTTTTTTTTTCCTTTCAGAAATGCGGAAGAAACAAAAATTAACAGTTGTAATTTAAACTGCGCGTTTTTCCATCACGCGCATTTATTGTGACGTTAAACGAGGGTGTCGTATTTTAAAAGAAGAACCTGCGTGGCAGTTTTATTTCTTTCATAGTGAGTCGCTAAATTGTCCGGCAACGGAAAAGGATTTCAGAGAACTGGGCGCTGAATTGTTCTAATTTCTTTCTTATTTATAGAAATGATTGTCAATTGGAGAAGAGGATCGATAGTAATAATCGGGACCGATATCGGCGTCCCCCAGGGCCCCGCAGGCTTCTGGACCTTGTACATTTACACTTTTTCCACCCAAAAAGTGTGTTTTTAATCGTTACGTTTATGTTGTGACGGAATAAAAATACTTCCTGATTCCAGTCGGAGAAGAAAATCACAACGGTCTAACTGAGTAATGAAACATTTTATTTATTTTTTCCTCAGGAAGCGGTTAAATTTACACTAAAAGGAAAAAAAAGATTGATGTCGCAAAGTCTTTTCATTGAATTTATCACACTTTTTTTTTGGTTTTAATAGTTTGAGTTGAGAGAACACAAGCGATTAAACAATAGGACTTGATTTAAAAAACACACAACCACGCAAACTAAATTTGAAATAAACGTTGCGCACATCTACAATTGTGCTGATTTTTCTCGTAACAAATCGACTGGAAAATATTTTAGACCGTTTTATTTTTACACCAGCACATTGAAAACATTTTTAAACAAAAATGTGATAATTTGATGATTTTTAAAAAAGTGTTTCTAAAGAGATAAAAGGGGTTTTACTTCCCGAAACCACAAAATTAGTGCAGATCAGCCAGAGGCCTTAAAATTATTGCATTAATAAGAAGGAAGAACCCAAAGTTTTCTATTTCAAGAGATATCATAAAACACACTGGGGGAGGCTGCTTAAACTCCACTAAAGCTACCAGATTCGTACAATAGCCTAAGGAAATTCTCTTTAGATGGGGGGAAATGTGTGCCATTATTATTGCAAAAATATTGAAACGTGGAAATTTCATTTTTATCCCCAGTCAGAAATCAGGCAGTGGGAGGAGTGGCTGGAAAATCGTGTGTCCTGAGCTGAAAAACAGTTTAAATATGCAAAATAAAAACAACCCAATGTCAAATTTCACCCCCAAATCAGTGCAAAAGGTTACCTGGTCCTCTATCCCATCGTGCAGTTTCAAATTTTGACATTATTGCTCTGGTGAAGAAAAAAAAAACAGCTACTGCATCAAAGTAAAACATGTATCAGGAAAATACAATAAAAGACAAATGCAGAAGTTAGAAGTTACATCTGCATTAAATAATCTAAAACTGAACAAATGGAATGATAAAACTGTCCACACCTCAGACAGGTAACAACATTGCAAAAGTCAGCTCGAAGCAGGAGTTTAAAATGTTAAAATAGGAATAAACTTCATTCACAGATCAAGAGACACTGCCCATTATCATAGAAAAGTATTTGGTTTGAAGGATGAATGAAACGTTGACATCATTTTTGATTTCTTCTTTACGGAAGGATGGAAGTGACGCACAACAAATCGGAAAACAGACGCTCTATTGCTGACATCAGGTCTGATGTAAGGCGATCAGAACTTCTTTTTTTTTTATTTTAGAAAACCTGCATAAGTATTTACACCACTCCTTCAGCTAAGTGTGATTTATTAGGCTGATTGTCATTTAAAGCATCGCGACGGCACAGTGCAAGTGATCAGAGCGTGACAGCAATGGAAGTATCAGCATAGGTTCAAAGAAAAGAAGAAATCGCCTCAGTAAAGCATGCACTTAGATCGCCCACTAAAATACAAACGTTTTCCCTGTAACGAACTGCGCTGGCAGCGGGTTTGGTGTTAGGCTGTGCCATCCTGCTTCTGCCTTTGGCTACGGGCCTTGTAAACCTCAATCAGCAGGTCTTTGACGTACTGGATTTCACGTTCCACCGACTCTGCCTTGTCCCGCAGCTCCCGGTTCCTCCCTTCCAGGCAGTGCAGTTGTTCCTCCAGAGAGTCGAGCTCTGCCCTTTTCCTCTGGCGATACCTGAGTCACCATGAATGAATACACAAATCACATTTGGACCAAAGAGACGCCTGAGAACCAGCCACTCGGACGTACCTGTGAGCGGCCGTTTTGTTCTGGTCTCTCTTCTTCTGTTTGCGCTCGCCGCCTTCGCCCGGACTGGCGTCCACTTCGTATTTGCAGGCGCAGTGCTCGTCCTTCAGCCTGCACGACTGCCTGTGCCCTGAAGACTCCACGTCCAGACCCTCCCCTGCCACTAGAAGACACTCTTGGGTCTGATCCTCCAAGAAGTCGCAGTGCAAATCGGGCTGCCCCACCTGCAGACTCTCGGACTTCACCTGCTCGCTGCTAAAGAAGCTGTGGTAGGCCTCAGACTGTGCTGCCCCTGGAAGGTAACAACCTTCCCCGCTCTCGGATTTCCAAGAGATGCTAGCTTTTGTCACCTCCACGCTCGCCTTGACGTTATTGAGCAACTGGTTTCCAGTGCTCCCACCGACCTCCCTCATGCTGTACATCAGCAGATCCTCCTTCTTATGGGACACATCGAGCGATCCTCCAAAGCCAAACCCACCACCAGAAGCCTTCGCAGCACCAACGATGTCCTGACTGAAGCAGCAGGTCTTCTCCTTTGGTAGAACGCCGCATCTCCTGACCTCGACTGCGCTGCCCAGGCAGTAGCTTTTCCCTGCCAGCTGCTCTTCATCTACACAGCCATAGTTCCCAGTGAGGGACACCGCTGGACTACCTGAGTTACTGCTTTTGGGATTCAGCAAAGTGTTGTCATAGCCTTCACAAAACCTGCCGCCGTCAGGGACTCTCTTCCTGCCACTCCCACTAGGGCGACTGCAGCTGTACGGGGCGTGCCTTGGAATTTTGGATCGCCCGATTGGCCCACCGCAGATGTTCAGGATGTCCAGTTCTCCCGTTGCCAGGGTAACAAGAAGTGGGCTGGATTCCGTTTGGTTGGACGTTGAGTATGAAGCGTAGGGTAGCTGGCCGAAGGACTGAGGTCCTGCCGGCAGTGGACCCCTGTCGCATTTCCCTTGCCGCTGCCCTTTCTCTGGCAGTGGCTCGGACAGAAAGTAGTCCTCTAGTTGGGCGAGTTCTTCTTGCAGCAGAGAGGTCATGACCTCCAAGTCAGAGGGCACCTGGATATCATTGTGAAGGGGTGAAGGGGGAAGGGAGGCACTGGTGGAGGAGGGAGGGGAAGGAGGGTTTGGGAGGTACGAGGAGAAATCCACTTCTTCCGTCATCCAGTCAGTAAGAACATCACCTGTCGAGACGAAACGGTAAACGCGACCTTTAGGCACAGCTAAACGATAACGCTCACGCAAACAATAAACGTAGCAGCCATTCGACAACGTCGTCGTTTCCCGAAGACGGACGTTGGTCGGCGATGGAGACTGCGAGAGCAAGGCTGCCGGCGTTCGATTATCGACGTATTCGACGTAGCTAGGTTAATACTTAACTGTTCGCGAGGGACGAATGTGCTGCAGTGCCGAGCCCACCTGAAATGGGGGAAAAATATTTAAAAAAAAAAAAAACGCACTTGCTGCAACTCACCAATTAAGTGCTGACTCTCCTCTGACACCTCCCCCCTGCACCCCTGTGATTGGCTCTGGTTAGCCTGTGGGTGAGAGAGAGCGAGGAGGTCTGCCGGGCAGACATGATGAGTCCTCCAAACAGGAGGCGATGTTGCCATCATTTGGTCTGTTGGTGCTTTGATTCAGTCCAAGTCCAAACATATGCTGGGAGCAAGCCGGGTCTGACAGATGGGCCACAGAGAGCAGGGCTGGGTGAACATAATGAAACCTGGAGGGCAGACAGAAGAAGGGATCAGAAGCATGCTGCGAAAAAGCAACTTGAGGTGACGGCATCGGAAATATCACTCGTGCCGCCTGCAGTGAGTTTCTCGACGTGGTCTGTTGACAAAAATGTTGTGGTGAAGGAATCCTTTAAAAAAAAAAAAGGAAATTCACTCAATGTCTGCAAAACACAAGGTTATATTCAGAGTTGTTCAATAATTCCCAGCTGAGGCAGCTTTTGATGGAACTAGGAAGAGCTTGTGTCCTTCGGGCTTTGGTCTCCCTCCGAGCAAACTGCACCTGGTGTCTTCAAAACACACGAGAACAAGAGATGCTGTCAGGTGGTTGTCAAGATCACCGGAGGATCTTCAGAGAGAATCGGACTGCTAGATCGCATCAGGGGAGATCAGCTGATTACAATCACATTACAGTGTTCCTCTGTTTGATCACCTGAGCAGCTTCAGGGATGCTAATGCAGTGTGTGTTTGAATGAAAAGCAATAATTGTGTTTAAAGTTTTTAAAAAAAAATGTCACAGAGCAGCTAGAATGTACACGTGAAAACAGCTAGAAATCATATTATTATTGTTATAACAAATGTAAAAATCTCAAAAATGAGTAAATGTTGAGATAATATAAGAGAAGACTGGTTTAAATCAGCACAGAAGACACCTGACAAAATAACCACTCAACATACATGAACAACAACAGTCGAGTCTGTACAGTAGTGAGCGCAGAGTGTCACTTACTCCATTATTGCAGAGAAATTGTAGAGCACTTGGGGTGCGTTGCTAAAGCAAAGCACGATTCTTTTTCGGGTCCAGTAACGTGACGGATTTAAAGAGCCATAATTGAGCTCGGAATGTCCGGGACTGCACGAAGAGAACGAGTTGTTGCTTTGTTGTGGTCGACCTGTATACTGGGGTGCTGCTTACTTGCGAGGAAGCGTCAGTCCATTCACACCTAGCAACCAATTGCGTCACCAAGCCTGCTGAGTGTGGATCCCTCCGCCCGCCCCCCCCCCCCCCCCCCCCCCCCCCCCTCCGCCTCTCAGCGAAGGACGTCCCACACACTGCCTGCTGGGCCGAGCCATTTATGAGGAAAAATTACTTTAAAAGTGCTCTTATTTAATGGTGTGGGTTGTGAGACGTTAATACTGAATTGTAATTTCCATTTTATTCATTGGAGTAAACGTTCCTCGTTTGGGGCACGACGTAAAAACCATTAAAAAAAAAGAAAAGCTCAAAAAGATGGCACTTGCTAATTGTTGCTAATCTTTACGCATCGATGTTATAACTGCAGTTAAAGGGAGGAAAAGCCAGGTTGTGTTTGGACTAATAAAAGCAAGTAATGCAGCTTAAAAGTCAACACCTTGTTGTTCCTAAAGACGATGAAAATGGAATAAAACGCTCGAATTACGCTGTCACGCCTCTGAAATGTATAGCAGCGGGCCTGCAGACGTGAACCTTTACCTTAACGTATAGCATATTGCTGTTACGTAGCGGGAACTATTTGATTAATTGCTCACTTTGTTGTTTTGGAGAGTCTGTTGCATCTCCGTTGCATCAGTAGTCCGCGCTCGCCCTGATTGGCTGCCTGCGCTCAGGCTGCGCCTCCGCCATTGGTTGGAATTGGCCACATGTGAAATGTGATTGGTCGACAGTAGGCAGGGCAAATCAGCCTGCTCTTCTCCTCCTGCAGTGCAGCGAGAGCACATGTTCAAGTAAACAAACCGGGCGTGGATAACGGTGCTGGCAATTTAAAAACATCCACGGGAAAGCTCCGCTCGCCAACTGGAAATAAAAGCTTCAGAGACTGTAGCAGTTGGAGTTTTTTTGTTTTTAATCTGGTCGATACAACGGGTCTAAAACGTTCTGTCAACATATATAGAGCTAAGACAGTCTAAGTCAGATATTCACTTCCATGCCAATAATATTTAATCAGTAGTTATTGTTTGTGCATCCTATCAGACGTTGATGTGCTGCATTATTCAGCTCCCGATGTCGACTTTAATATTGATATACATTCGGAACTTTTATCAAACCTCCTAATTGCGAGAGACACGTCTGACAGGAGGAAATTCAGTTACTTGTGAAGACTGCCGATAGCAATTATCGGAGAAACAAATCTTTGTTTTCTCTCCTTTCAGCAAATCTCAACACCGAGCAAACGGTGCTGTTCTTCTGTTGCTATAGTAATAGCGGACACTGCCCCCTATTTTCGACTTGTTTTCAGGTTGCTGTTGCCATGGGATTTGCATCTCTCGCTCTCTCTCTCTCTCTCTCTCTCTCTCTCTCTCTCTCTCTCTCTCCCTCAATCTGTCCTCTGTTTTCACTTTATTTACCTGTTCACCTCTATTTATGCACCATCTCTTGTGCATTCTTTCGATTTGATTTGCTAAATTTCTGCTAAATTGGAACATCACTGGGGACACTTTTGTCCAATGAGTGGCATCTCAGCCAGGATCGACTGGTACAGCTCCATCCACATTTAGCTGTGGTCTCACTTGATGTATTCCAGAAGACAAGTTTTATTTATTTAGGATTCATTCATTTAACCTGTGTTAATCTGAGTTATTTATCGGGACAGGGGGCAGTTCAGAAAAATGCCCGCTGAGCCGATGCATTCACAAGTGCAGAAATTTGTAGAAAGGCAACCTGATGCAATCCAGATAAATGTAGTTGTAATGGGGACCAGATTGAGATAGTAACTGGTGAAGTTGGAGGGTCTCCCAGGAAAAAGCTGACTGCTCTGTCTGTCAGTGTTAATTGGTCCTCTGAGAACTTCCTGTTTGTGCATCATGAGAGTTCATGACAGCATCTCTCCGCTGCCTCCACCATCAAATGCAATTTCCATTGTCATTATTTTGGAAAAGACTTTAAATGTGCACATTTCACCCCAGGATTCCTTCAGCTCGGCCCATCTCTGTGTCGTCATCCAGGCAAAACCAAAAATGTCCCAGTCCGGTATCGCCAGTCCAGGACCCAGCTGAGTTTAATTGAGACGTTTAGGCGAGCCTGTCCAACCATTCATTGTCTGAATATTTCTGAAGTCGGAAATGGATGCTGCATGCCAAGTGCACGTGTGGCATGTGAGTAGGACTTACACCATCGTTTCATCATCATCTCTCTCAGAATTTATTGTCCTCAACTTTTGCCCCTCTTTGCACATACGTTAGAAACAGGGAGTTTGGTTCAAACTTGTGAATGGGTGCCACTCGGAGGGACCTTTTCCTGAGTCTGTTTGTCTGGGATGAGAACAGATAATAGAGTCTGAGAGGCAGCGACAGGGGTGATTGAATTTTAATTCCTGAATCTACTCACAGCAAACTTAATTTAGCATGACAGATCTGAAACAGTCGCAGGTTTATGTTTATTTATGCCTCCTCAAGGACTCGGTGGTGAATTAGAGCATCTGTGTTTGTCCTCCACGTTTCTGGAGATCACTTCACGCATCGTCAAACTTTGTTGTCGTGAATCGCTTTTTCTTTTAAGCATTTACCGAGTCCCAAAGGTTCCCTGTTGTCCTCTGCAGACACTCTGCATTTTCCCCTGCACTAGAAAACTCTGTTTTAGGCTCCAGAGGCTTCACGTCTGTCACACTCTGTGGTCATCGGAGGTGAAGCTCGAGCACACTCATCTGGTTCCTTTCACGTCATATCACACACTCCGTTTTGTACTTTTCCACACACACATTCTCCATGATATTGACGCTCAGATCGCACTTCAAACAGGAATATTGGTGAACACTGGGGTGCCCCTGTGCTAGTCACGTCTCTGGTGCTTTTCTTTTCCCCTCTGGATGTTTTTTTCAGATTCTATTGTTGTGCTCCACTGTTGTGCCACAGAATCCCTGTGTTGTACTTTAATGATGTGTACTTATTGTGTTCCCGAGATTGAATTAATGACTGTCACATCGGATTTCCTCCAAAGAGGAATAAGTAGAAGTGGTAAACATCAAAAGGAGAACTTTCAGTGCTAATATGACATGTTAACGAAGACTCCTTTTATCTGGCATGTGTGTGTGTGTGTGTGTGTGTGTGTGTGTGTGTGTGTGTGTGTGTGTGTGTGTGTGTGTGTGTTCTAAATCATGAAACCTTTCCTGGACTCGCATGCTTGATATAGGCTGCAGGTTTGTGAAGGACGTGCACATCTCTGACAGGTGATGCCCTCTCAGCTGCCGACGTCTCCATTTTATCAGGCTTCTTTCTGACGTTCATTTCCCCCATTAGTATTGACAAAATATAGGCAAGCGCTGTATTAAGTCACAGCTTGAATGTCTTATTTGCGCTCTCAACCTCTGACTGAATGGCTAATCTGTGCATGTGAAAATCACCCGTGGCTCATTAATATTTCAGCAACAATGAGACTGGGTGTCAGTCATGTTCATCGCCCCGGTAATGAGCCCACTGCTCTCTGAGATCTGTTTATCATTCAGCTGCTGCGGCACCCGCAGACACTCAGGAACACCAGGGTTCCAAACTAATATCCCACTGATCGGGCCAATCAGTCAATCAATCACGCAGCCCTGACGTGCATTACCTGCACGCGTTCCTCTCTTTCATCAGTTGGAGCAATGATAGAAATATATTTCCTGGATTCTCAGCGTGGTTTTTTTTCCAAACAGACGTGCAAATTTCTCGATATTGAATCATACATGTAAAGTTGCATCTAATTTCATGCCATGTTTGTTTTTACAGCCCACCTCACGCAGGGTGAACCTAATTAATCACCACAACTACACATGCAGTCATGTCCTGCTAACTACAAACAACAAGCCAATTAACCAGTTAAGTGATCTGACTGTTTTTATGTAAACAGAGGAGCGTCTTAAAGGAAATACCTATTATTTGATTTTGTTTAAACAGTAGTTCAAGGATCTCATTAGGGCAGTCGAGGATCACTTAAAGCAAGTTGGTAATTAACAACCTGTTTTTCAGAAACAGTAATTAAGGAGGCAAGGAGCTGGTTTGTAACAGCATGTCATCAGATTAGCCAATTAGTTAACATAAAAGTAGTTTAACAGACAAACAAACACGTAGCTACATTGTCATATATATTTATTTATTAGAGATACAATGAATTTGGATTTTTACAATATCACTATGAGGCTATAACTTATATCTTTGTTAAAATGTTACGTTTTCTTCACTAAAATGATGTGAAAACACATAAATCCTAGATTTAGGATGATATACTGTTGAATTAAACTCATGTAAAAATCTGGAAAAAACAATAAAGGTCTCAGGAGCATTTTTGAGAAATAATTCATCCTCACCTGATAAACGTTTACATCAAAGTACAAATGTATTAAAAAGACTCAAGTTGAACTCAAAATTCATGCATGAGTGTTTACAGTTTCAGTTTATGTAAAATAAATGAATGCTGATTCCTCCAAAATGAGATTGCGGTTATGATATTCTGGTCTTTTAACAGAATGTATTTGAGTTAGTGAAGTTCCCTCAGATCCATTTTAGAGAAAGTCTTATTTATAAAGGCACCTCTGCTGTTATGAAGCCCTCATTTGCCTGAAGGCGTCGGGCTCCCGTCTCCTCAAACATCCGACCGAGCTCCAGCTCTGGAACCGTGGCCCTCCAGACCCGCTGGTCCCTCAGCTCAGGAACTGCGTGTAGCCCTCGGCGCCCGTCACTATGACATCCATCCAGATCCTCATGGCCTCGGGGGAGGGGGCCACCATGTAGTAGAGACGGTCGTGGGTCTTCACGCAGAAGGTCAGAGAAGGGTTTGGGCTCTGGAGGAACAGGCGGAGAATCAGACACCAGGATGACAAACAGCTGTTGTTGCTGATGTTGCTTTTTGTCTGGAAGCAGCATTTTAGCTTTGGTGAGCTTGAAGGATAATTTTGTAAAATATATTTTGGTTTTTTAAAACACAGAGCATCCACTAAAGTTCAAACATCAATGAGAACATTTAGAGTTAAGCGTTTTGTAAGGTTTTAGTTTACTGAATTTCTAATTCATGTCAAAATTTCTCAGCCAAAAATTCTCATTTTTCAGAGAACGTTCTGTGTTCTATTTAAAATAAAATACCTTGGTGGCGCTGCGCAGATGGTCATAATAAACCTCTTCAATCGCCTGGAAGTAAATGAGTCCTTTCAGCTTGGTTTCATGCTTGTCTGAGAGGTGGAGGGGGAAAAAAACACATTAAGACACGTAAACATTATGTCTCACACTGATGCAAGACCTCTGTCAGCTCCGACAGCCGGCGGAACCATCGACCAGCGTCGCGGAAAACCTTCCATGTCAAATTATACAAATGAATAAAAGCTGTCACGTTATTGTCTCAGTATTATTTCTGGCCTCATGTCTGTCAGTCACATTTGAACTGCTTTGCTCTGAAATAGAGGTGACAAATAATCTGCACATTTCTTAATAAAAGCCTCGAAATTAGCAAGTAAAAACTGACGTTTAATGTTGCTGTCACCACGTTTAGTCCCTCTCCTCACAAAAAAGCTCAATAAACAATTACAAATAAATGACCAGGACGATATTTTTTTATATATTATATTAATATGACTATTATAAAGTCATCATTAAATATCTGCCTGTTAAGTGCAATCATCAATTTTTGCAGCACTTTTGTCAAATACCAGGAGATGTTTTGCATATTTATCAATTTCTTTTTGTCTTTTTCCTCAACCCTGGTGAGAGAATAATTGCAGACAATAAAGGACAGATAATGATAAGACTTAATGTGTGATTTAATTGAGTTTTCAGACACAAATGTATATATTTCTCTCTATAAATAAAAGTGAGTCAAAAATAGAGAAACCAGAAACCAAATCAAGGAGAAAGGTGTTTAAACTTTTTAAAAATTCTCTCCTAACGACACATGAATAGGTATGAGCAGCGCTGCGTTGATGTAAAAGTTAATTAAAAGTCTATTTCCAGCCATGCCTGGAGACTTTACCAGCCCATTAATCTGACTTGTTTTCCTCACTGAAACTTTCTCTCTGTGGTTCCTACGCAGGGTTCCTGCCGGCGAGGCTCACATTTCGCGAGCTTCAAAACAAGTGCGTCTCTTTGGTGTATCGGATCCTCTACCACTCCCCCTCCAGCAGGTCGGACCTTCGGACCATCAATCTCTCCGTTCCTCCCTGAATGTGTAGAATGCTGCTGAAGCTCGTTCCCCCAGTCTGGAGCTCAAACCTCCCTTTCTCACATCTGAGATCTTCCCAAATCCATCCCGCTTAAAGAGTTCCTGGGTTCTGGTCTTGTTAGATTAAACTTTTCGGCTCTTTTATGAGCCAAGAAACAAACATCCAGCAACAATTAGAGACCGTCTTTTGAAGTCAGCCTGACACTTTCTCCCGCTTCCCCTTTCCTATAAGTCAAATGTGCTTAGTAATGAGATAAATGTTTTTGAAATGTAAGTTTCGTTTTATTAGTCACGAACAAGCCAGGAGCTAGCCTCCTCCCTGAGAAAAACACATCCAGAGAAAGTCTTGCATCTTATTTCATCACCATCATCGCCATCATCTTCGTCAGGAGTAAGAGGGTGAAAAGGCTAGACGAGTGGGAGCGAGGGGAGCAAAGAGAACAGCGGCAGGAATAATGAAAATATCCCCAAATTCTACTTTGAACCTGATTGTTAAATAATGTCTCAAACACACACACGTGAATGATTCAGGATTCTGGTTACAGATTCAGGGGACAGTCTGATAGATGGGAATGAAACACTGACTTTGGCTTCAGAACGCAGGAAAACGGCAGGAAAATTCCACTTCGTGTAGCTTTAATTAGTGTTTGGATCCAAGTGAATCAACACTGGCTGGGACAGAACTCAGATTTTTATTGAAAAACATCTCATAGATGGAGAAGAGCGCACGCAGAGCACCGCTGTGGGGGAAACTGAATAAATCAGGTGGGGGCCAGCTTCACAGGAGCTTATCCAGCTCTTTTTCTCGCTTTATATGAAAGTGTTCTTCAATAAGCCTGACACTGAAGTCAAAAATGTGAACATAGGTACTGCCAGTCCGGGGCTGGCAATGAAGACTGAGCAGATTTAACTCTGAGGCCTGGAAAAAGTCCATTGTGGGGGTGTTCAGACAGGCAAACAGACGAGAGCGGCGCATTCTCACCTACGTAATAAGAGAAGTTCCGCTTGAGACGGTCAAAAACAAACCAGCGCTTCTTCCACGATTTGATTTTGCCGCCCATCTTCACCAGGTGACCCTTGCACATCTTCTCCGTGAGGATGACGAAGGGGCAGGTGTCGATGCTGTGGCCCGAGGACTCCACGTGGGCGCGCAGGTCGAACTCCTGCTTCCGGTTTGGCAGATATCGCGTCATCGGTCGGGCCTGTGAAGAGAGAAGGAGGTTTCTAAAGTGTGTTTCACTATTTAGGCCACACATGTGAACAAGAACAAGCCATGAAAACCAGCTGCATACTTGTCCAACTGAATGAGGAATTAAGCGTATTTGCTCTGTTTTGTGTATTTTGCTTCCAAGCACTCATCAGCTAGATGCTAACTTAGCCTGTTAGCAGTGGACATGTGTAACAGCTGGGGCAGCTGAGAATCCATTACACATAATCTGATCAAAGTGCGAAAACGATGCAAAGTAATTACTAAAAGATGCTAAACCCAGTTAGTGCTTTGCAACAAAACACTTGGGAGCATTATTGATTGTAGTGGGGAAAAAGGCCGGCCTTTGTCTTAGAAATGTGGAGCAAGGTGCATCTGCGTTTGATTATTTGAGCGCATTTGTTTATTTGCAGTTCTAATTATATCCAGTCGGTCAACGTTAGAGATTTCATTATGCAAAGATGCTATTTTTTGCCCCCCACACCCATCCCGCTCCCCTTTCTCTTTTTTACATTCCCCTCACAATCTTTGATCTTCCCGTACACCCAGCCTTTCCTTTAGTGTCTCGTCTCTAATCCCCATCCCCACGTCTCCCGTCACCTTCCCCCTCCCTCCCTCCCTCCCGTCTCCTCCCGCTGCTCCACTGACCTGGGAGAAGTGCTTCTCTCTCATCTTCACCTCCTCCTCCACCAGCCTCTGCCTGTGGGCCGTCTCATCCTGGAGCCTCCTCTCGGCCTCCTCTCGCCTCCTCCGCTCCTCCTCCAACATCTGCCGCCGAGCCTGCGCCTCCCTCTCCTGGGAGGTTCGAGAGAGGAGACAGAGGAACAGATGGAGAGAAGAGAGGGGGTAAAAAACAACATGGTGGTGGTGGAGGGGGAAACTGAGATGGGGACAGTATGTAAATTTTAGGCAAATATTGCAATACAAAGTGAACAACTGTCAGAGGAGGCACATGAGAATAAAAGTCCCAATGCAGGGTTTTGTAAAATCTATCCCTCAAGTGTGTGTGTAAAAGCTTTGCTGATGTAAAATGATCTTTTGCAGCTTTCAGACACTTACGTTCGTGTCTGCTTTGTTTCAACATGTTGGAGGAGCACTAAAGGTAAACAAACTCTACTTCCAACTCCATTTCACCACTCTTCACACTGACTGAAGGCTCCAGAAAGTTAGAAACACCACAGAGACGCGACACGGGTTTGACTCGGTTACTCTCTGTCTGCAGGTACGTAAAAGTAGAACCTTTGTGTCTGAAATGGAGCCAAACCTGAGCAAAATAACGTCCACCTGATAATCTGATCATCATTAGAATGAAAATGTTTAAAATGAACTCAAAAATCATTGATATATCTGGAATAGAAGGCTTCACTTCAGTTCAGTTTATGTCACAAGACCAAGATTTATTGAGCATTATAGCATCGATGAGTGATGAAACCATCAGATTCTGTGATCCTTTATGGATCCATCAGTTAAACCGACTGATAACTGGCTAACTGGTGATGATTCGATGTCCAGGGTTGAGGGAGAACTCACTCTGTTCTCCATCAGCCTGGCCTTCTCCTGCTGAGCCTCCTTCAGCATCTTCTCCATCTCCTCGATCCTGTGGACCTCTGACCCGCAGGCACTGCAGCACCCAGAGCAGAGGAGTGTGTCACGGGAAAATTCAACATGCCGGGGAAACACACACACTTAGGGCAGAGGCAGAGAAAGGTTTCTTTCACTCAGCTCCTTGACCCCTCTTCTGAGAGGGAGACAGGGCAGACTGGAGTGTTCCTATGGAAACAGAGACAGTCTCTCACCTTTCTGGGGTGCAGGCGGAGTTGCCAGTGGAGACGCTGGTCTCCATGCTGTCTGAGCTCTCCAGACTCAGGGTGTCGTATGCCTGGCCTCCACTCGGTGGCGACTGGTGATGCAGGATGGAGTGATGCACCGTGGGAGACAGACCTGCGCAGCAGAAGTGGCTGTCAAAGGCTCACAGTGCCCCCTACGGATAGAATTACTACACTACAGCGGCCTGGCTGCGTTCCAGAGGCTTAAACATTGTTCCAAAAATAAAATAACGAAAGAACAAAACATATTTTCAATTAAATGAATTTAAATTACCCGTGTTCTGGTGGGAAAGCTGCCTCCTAGAGTCTATATCGGATGGGTGAGACATGTCTCTCAGCACCAACTGCAACCCCTGCACATAATGAATGAATAATGAACCGATGGATTAATGACCGAATGAATGACCGAATGACCGAATGAATGTCAGACCTTGTTGGATGTACTTTTCTCATGAGCACTGCTGGACTGAGGCAGTGCTGCAGCGCCACATGAAGCAGATTGTCCAACCTCACCATCCGATTTGGACTTCAGCAGCTAAGAAAAACAGAGGGGGATGCTATTTTACTCACCAACCCCTCCCTTCATCTGTCCTCACTCTGTGCCCATAAACCTTAGATACATTTCTGCGTTTGGCTGTCCAAGTAGGGAAGAGCGGCGAATTTACCTGCACCTGTCTGCGAGAGGAAAAAGACTTTGCAGGCAGCGGTGGAGGACATGACTGAGGCTCTCCTGCAGCCATGATGTCCTGGTACCAGCGCTCCAGGTTAAGAGGTGGCAGTGCATTCCTGCGCAGCTCAGGCTGACTCTGAGGTGAAGGGAAGCATCCAGCAGCAGTATAGGAGAGCAGCATCAGCATCAGGGATCACAGCGCCAAGCACACAGATAGAAACTATCAAAGCCAGATTGCTGCCTTGGAAATAAGTGAGTTAATAAAATGTGATAATAAAGGCAACTACAGCCAACCTGTGCAGAGAGGAGGGAGGAAGGGCCACACGGAGCTGAGTGGCACAAAAAGTTGGTTTCAGAAGAGGTGAGTTGGAATGATGGAATAGAAGAGGAAGAGGAGGGGGGAAGTCTTTGCATCCCAAAGATATGGCTCAATTGACTGACTGTGATGTACTCCTTCATATCAGAAACAATACACACATTTACAGAAAGAACATCAGGAAGCTGTCAGGGGAAGTGACGTGTACAGTGTCAGAGAACAGGAGAGTTTGTACCTCGCATGGCAGAGCCGGAGTGACAGTGAAAGAGAGGCAGTGGAGAGCAGCCGGGGAGGAAGAGCGAGCAGGCACAGCAGCATTTCCATACATCTTATACACATCGGAGAGCCTGAGGTATTCCTGCATGAAGGAGGAGTCCGAGGAGGGCAACACAAGTCATCCAGACAGACGAGGCCACTGCAGAATTAGCTCTTTATCTCTACTGTATATTGATTTGCAAAGTAGCTTTGCAGCAGCTGTTGCAGCTGTTAAATAGTGGCAGCTCACGTCTGAACGTACTGAAAGTTTCTCGTTATTTTTGGTTACGTACTGAAGTCACAATGACCTTGGTTTACAGGCATGCGTCCTGTTTTTCTTGTCAGCAACGTGTTTAATTCAAGCCTCGTTTCATAAAGGGAGCAGGAACTGCAGCACAGATATGTAGGACTGTTATAATTAGGTACAAAGAGGATGTTGTTGAGCTTTACCTCTTGAAGCCTAACAGGATAGAGTTCAGGGGAGGGCATGTGAGAGGAGGAGGAGAAGGAGGTAGAGGAGGGACAGGGACTATGAGGAGGACCGTCCATACAAACAAGCTCAGGTTCACTGATGTGGAGAAATTCCTGTTAAAAGTTCAGCTAAGTTACAGAAGCTGGGAGGAAGAACATTTCCTTGGGTTGTAAGTCGACGTGTCCTGCTCACCTCCTGGATGCTGCTGTTGGGCTGTAAGAAGCTCCGCCCTCCTGTGAAAGCCTGGTACCTGCTCTCCAGACTGTACAGCCTTTCTTGTTCCTAAAAACATATTGTGGAGGTAAGGTTCCCATTTCCGGTGCACCCTGCATCCTCACGGGCATCTTCTGGCTCACCGACCTTGTGCAACAGCTGCAGAGTCAGCGTTTTGTCTTTGGTCAACCTCTCGCAGTCCTGAGCGGCCTGGAAGCCGAGCTGCTTCACCTGAGCCTCCAGCGCGAACATCTTCTCCTGTGAAACATAATGACGTAAAACCTCGTGTTGGCGTCAACCAATGTTGACAATCGCACCCAAAACCCGACTTAGAAAAAATATTCCACCCTGTAGAGTCCAAATTTACACGCATTTTTATTTGTGCTACAAACACATTCCTGACCTTCCTCTGAGCCAGTCTGCAGTGGTACTCAGCCTGCTCCTGGAGGAGCCGTGAGCTCTGAGTCTCCTTCTTCTCCTCCATTCTGCTCTCCTCCTCCAGCTGACAGAACTCCAGCTCCTCAAACCGCTTGGTCCCAATTTCGAGAGCTTCAGTTTTCTATTCACATGCACACGAAAATGAGATCGCTGGCAATATTTGGTGCTTTAAAAAGGCTTAATGTCGACAAAATACTCGGGAAAATATCAACAGAATGATTCAGTCTCGCTCATGTTCATGTCTTCAGTAGCCATGCCAGGCAGAACTAGAGATGGAGCTTTAAATATCTTCATTATACACTGTTGAGAAAAATAAAGGGAACGCATCATCATCCCAGTGTAACTCCCAGTCAGTCACACTTCAGGACAGCGATTGTCCAAAGTGCCAATGATGGTTGCAGATAATGGGTTCCAGCCCACAGAAGATAGTTGGGTGGTGCAGTTCTGTCATTTGGGCCCATGGCCAGAAGGCTTTCAGCGTCTCTTGGAACAATGGGAAGAGCATTGATGACATACCAGGAGACAGTGTAGGAGCAAACAACCCATCAGCAGGTCTACCAACACCAACAGAACCCAACTCCATGGGGTGACATGAGGGGTCTGGTGCTCCTCACAGCCATGAAGCCTGAGAAAACAGAACTGGCAGATTCTCCGTTGGATCCCTGACATCTTCACATCGAGCACGTGTGATGTTAGAGAGTTTGGAGATGTTGATTGGAGAATGTTCTGCTGCATGATCAGGTTTCCGGTAGGTCAGTAACAGTCTGTGGAGGCGCCTCTTTAGAGGCGGCACAGACCTCCATGTGGGAGGGTCACCCTGACTCTTAGGTACCAGGATGAGATCAGTAATCAGAGCATATGCTGGTGGAGCAGACCCTGGGTTCATTCTGCCTGGCCTCCTGTGGATGGAGGGTGCCGGCCACAGTTCCCCATCTGGATTTCAACCCAGCAGCTCTGAGTCAACATGCATAGCTGTCACTATGGACTATTTTATTCATCAAGATGTAGGATGAGTTTGAAGTGTTCCCTTTATTTTTGAAGTGAACTAAAATGCCACACAGTCCAATTTAACACAGCCGTGCTCTCTAACAGTAAATAACGCGTTCACAATGAAAGGCATGCAGAGGCTTAGAGCAAAGCTGTTAATCATGTTAATAATTGAGACTAATCGCATTTGACATTTCAAGCATCCCGAGTGTGGGAACAGCAGAGATTAAGGATCAGATTAAAACCTCAGTTTAGTCAGAAATAGCCCAGACAAAGTAAACCTTTGCTAATGAGCTGCGACAGCAGGGAAAGGGGAAAAGCAGCCTGCAGGTCTGCGGGGAACTTTCTTTTCTTTTTTTTTTTGCAGGTCATCCAGCACTGCAGTATTTGATGTTGTAACTCACTGTTGCCAGCCAGTGGGCTGCGTGAGAACACTGACCCTGCTGAGCTGCTCCTGTAACTGTTCCCTTAGAGACAAGGGGCACTTATCAAACTGCCTCTTCAGCTCATTGTACTCATTCCTCTGCTTTTCCAGGGCCTTCTGCTCGGCCGACACATTAGCCCTCCCCTAAAAACACATGGAAACACATACACAATCGCATCCAATTCCACACACATACACACACACACGCACACGCCAAACCCAGGGAGAAAACAACAAAAATAAAAACTCTGATTAGTTGGGTTCGTGCAGCAAAGCTTTAAAGCTATTAGGCAGAGGAGGTAGAGGTGTTAAAGGACTGAAGGAGAAGGTTAAGTTGGCAGGAAAGTTGAGTGTTGGAAAGTTTTGAAAGAAAAATACTGGACATGCTAGCTGATCTGTGCTTGTATCCCAAGATCGCTAACAAATAACTAGCAGTATAAGAAGCCATAAATGTGTTTTGAGACTACGGTCAGGAAGGAGATCCAAACACCGACAGACATGCAGAGGCTCTCAGCAGCCCCGTCTCTGTGTCTGTGCCCACCTTCTGCTTCTCTTTCTGGGTGGCTGTATCCAACTGGCTGAGTTTGAGCTGCAGCTGGGAGATAGTATCGCTTTCAGCCTCCACCTGCTCCTGCTCTGCTTGCTTCTCTGCCTGCAGCAGGGCCTGCTCCATCTCCGCCTGCAGAAAAATACAGTCCATCCTTAAATGTCCGGTGCACACCTACAGCCCAGACAGCCTGGATTTGATGCAGAGCTCTACATGGGGCTGACTAGCATGTGTAGCTGACCTCCTGTCTGGTCTCCTGCAGCTGACGCTCCAGTTCACTGACTCTGCGCTTCAAGTCATCAACCCTGGCAATGATCCTAGTCCTCTCCCTCCAGGTAGACCGTCTCCTCACTGGCCAACACCTCCTCACACTGTGGCCACATTCAGAAACAATTCTCCTGAAATCTGCCCAGATAGCACTGGATTCTACATCTGCTCCGTGTTTATTACCTCTTGATGCGTGCTCTCTGTGCTGCTGCATTCCTCTCTCTGGGTTTCCTCATCGTTCTCTGTCGACCTTTGTAGATTGTCCACATCATGAAAGGACAACCCCCGCCCCGTGTCCAAGAAGGGTGCCGTAGAACCTCCAAGCAGCCCGTTCCTCATCGCTTCTGCCAGCTCTCCAGCACCGTCCTCCAGATTATACTCGGCACACAGACTGAGGATGGACTCCAGCCTCTGCCGCTCCTGCAGAGGACACGTTTGACACCCGATGAGCGAGACACCCCACAGATCGTATTGCAGATCAGTTCTGTGTGTCCTTGTGTGACATTGTCCCGTTTGGGCAGCTGTCCCTCAGACCGTGCACTGGTGCAACGGTAACCAGATAGCAGGCCGGCTGAAGCTGTTGTAGTTTGTCTCTCAGGAGGAGCAAACAGTAAAACCTGCCAGAGTTGTTTATGAAAACACCATCTGACAGAATGTCTCAACAAGAATGAATGGAATGGAAGACAGGGGTAAGTAGCTCAACTATCAACTTGTTGGCTAGTTGACTTAAATCGTACAGTTTGGATTCATGTTAAATCTACAGAAGTTAAATCTAATGTGCATATAAAGAACAATTTACTTCTAGAGAGCCATATATGAGAGACATATAAACCAAAATTCAACATATATTATCATTGTTTGAAATTATTAATTACATTTTAATAATTTCTGACTGTGCTAATGTAAAATTGACCTCACTGAAATGCTGTAATATGTAGTTACAGTCATTTTAAAACTATGCTTTATTAAATCTGCCACATGTGTACAAAAATCCTCAACGTTTCAAATTCCAGAGCTGCAGTTTTCCAGTGAAACCGTTGCTAAAATTATCCTTCTATTACAGCTGCTTCGCCTCTCTTGCCCTTAATTTTGCTGAAAGAAACTCTGCTATTAAAGTACAGGACTATCATTTATGTAGGCTGGGTTGTGCCAAGTGTGGCATGAGAGTCATTCGCCAAGTGTGCAGTTCTCATTCCCCTGCCAGGAAATCCTCCTTTTGTCTCTCCGATCTGCCCTTTATCACTGTTGTGACACCAGGGAATCAATTGAACCTTTTACTGGACCCGAAAAACATATTTCAGTACATGTCAAAGTCGCTAGAACAGTCCACATGTCATTTGCTGTCTCTGTTGAGTGTTTGCAGTCCTCAGCTCCTGCCGCACGGCCGTGAAGTGACCTTGGCAAAAGTGTCCAATGTAAACATCCTGTATACAAAGCAGTGAAACTCAGGTAACCTGTCAGTGACTCTCTGACTCATTACCAGGAACATTTTGGTTCCTGAAATAGTCTGTCAATGTTGGGGGCCAGGAATGACCCCCCCTCCCTCAGCTGTCAAAGGTGGGGGTGGGGTGGAGCGAGGATGGATAACAAGTATGCATGGCACGATATAGCATGGCTATAAAAGAGTCGCCGGTTGCACATGAGTAAGCTGCTTGTCCTTTTAATAAGTATCGTCTTGAGCAATCACAGGCCCCGCCCTCTGCCTAAGATCTCGAGACCGCGGGAAGAATGTTTACCCCATGTTACTTGGGTCATATGGGCCCAGCCATTCCGGTAACGAAGAAGCGGGATGAGCCGACGGCTGCGTGCCAGGAGATTTAATCACAGTATCCGACTGCAGACTCAATAGCTGCTCCGGTCATACGCGCAACCTCTTTATAAAAAACAGGACAAAGTCATCTGATGCGATCTAAGATCAAAATCACCTCAATTCAGCTGATTGCTAAACTTATGAAAGGTGTGAACCCATCCTACCTGCTTCTCCATTTCCTGCTCTCGCAGCCTCTCCTCCCTCTGCCAACGATGGTATTCCAGCAGATCGTCCTCGTTGTCAGTGATCTCGGTGATGCTGTTTTTTCGCTCCCTCGTGTACGGCTTCACAAAGTTCTGGTCTTTGCTGGAAGATCCTGTTACGGTCATGCAAGGGGTCTTTCTCTGGCTCCGGGGGCTCGCAAGTGGAGATGAACCAGGAAGGGAGCCCACGCCTGGCGTGAAGGAGCAACCTGAGCCAGGCCTCAACAGTCTGGCACTGGGCTCCTTGTCCATCCCAGACAGAGCTGATGGACTCTGTGCACAGCGCGGCCTGATGGCTTCTGCTTTGGAAGGAGCAACGTGTTTGCGTGGACCCTGGGGACTCCTGGGGATGGATTTAGGAGTCAGGCCCTGTGATGTCGGGGTGGACATCAAGTCTTGGGTCCCTGAATTACCTCTGCCGGATATGTTTGGGCTTAGAGGAGGGAGCACTCTAGTGGATCCGGCCATGTCAGGGGTCCTAAGTCTCTGAGGGACGTCTGCATTAGAGAGATGCTGGTTTCTCATCGGGCTAGGAGATCTCCTCTGGAGGGAGGGACCTCTTATTCGAGGGCTTGATGGAGCCGTTGAGGAAAATCGGACAGGAGAGGGCTTGTGACTTGAGCTGTCTGACTCCCTGCAAGGTGCTGCGAGGCTTGTTGTGGCCTCTTTTCTTACATTCCGGAGAAATTTGGGGCTTTCCTGGGACCTGAGACCACCACCGGTGCCTCTTGGAGCCACCAAGACAGCAGTCCGTGGAAGGGGGACGGGGTTAAGGTTTGTATGAGCCGCCTTGATAGGTACCGGAGGGGTTTTGTTGCCGGGACTCTGGCCTAGATTGCTACTAGTGTTTTCAAAACAAACACCCCCCTTCACAGAGCTGTTTTTTCCATTCAGCATATTTGGTGTAGAAGGCCGATGAAGAGTCTGTACACCAGACTGAGATGAAGAGCACAACGAGTCCTGGAGGGTCTTTGCTATGTTGTTTGCGTCACCGTTGCTGGGAAAATATTGATGGCTGCCATTCAGGACGCTGTGGGGGTCTGCAGAGGGAGATAGAAACACTTGTGCATGAGCGTTCCGGCTGAATAAAGAAAGCAGACACTTGAAAGGACAGTTGGAAAAACACACATAAGCAGATACAGGGAGGTATTTGTCTTGTGTTATCTTTGTCCTGCCATCTACCACGTGGGAGGTCAGACAAACAGCAGTCACCAATTAAAAACAGAAATTCAGCAACTCGCACATGCTCAACACTGTAAGTGTCCATGTGACTCCATTAAAGGTCTCTAGGCCTCTGTTCTCCGGCATGAGGAGATGTTTTGCTCCTCAGTTGTGCCTTAATCCCACTGGGATCTGCTGCTGCTAAATATAAAAAGGTGCCGCCGTGTACCTCATTCAGAGCTGATGAAATCAGGGCCCGCTCAGAAAAGAGCACGCCACATACACTGGGCAGGGCGTGGCGCCTGTACAACCCAACCAATAAGGTCAGAGTAGAATGGCTGCAAAACATCATTGACAGCAGAGAGAAAACGTCACAGCGAGCCGGGCGAGTAACGCCATCCTGGCACTCGCTGTACAAACAGAGATTACAACAAACCCACTGATCACAATAGGGTCAGACCTTGAGAGAGAAAAAAACAGGTATGAATGAATTAGATCACAATCTAGGCCACAGATAATTAGTCCTGAATACACTATTTCTGCATCGGGCCAAGGTTAATGGACAATAATTCAGTCGAAATACCCGAAATATGTCCACTCGAAGCTGAGCTGAATCTTCATGCGCTGTAGATGAGAAGCAGAAGGGAGAAGGGTTTTTACCAGAAGGCTGAGTTCCTGTGTTGCTGAGTCCAGGCAGCAGGCTCTTCATGCGCAGGGCCTCCTCTGGATGGTTGAACCGGAAAAAGGCAGACTGGCCAAAACACAGCATGCATCCTGCCAAAATAACAGCAACAATAAAAACAAATGTCTATATCAATGATGGCATCATCAATTATTTATGACTTAACATTTAAATCTCAGTGGTTTTAATTTCAACCCAGATTTCTGCTTAAACCTCAAGTGCAAGAGTGGAAAAGATGTTATCTTTAACATTAACTGTGATACGCTGACTCTTCCTGACATGATAAAGTGAACTCACATTTATCCTGAAAATCACAAGTGAGCTAAAATTATTTTCTTTGCATTCGCTGTTGAGAATTCCCGGTATGTCCAGTTTCCTGAGAGTCACACGCTGAGCTTTTGTCTCCAGCTCTGGATAACCCGCAGGGTTTTCAACTGAATTCATCCTTCAAGTCCAAAGTTCCACGTGGCTGCAACATTGTCCTACTAATGAAAATTAAGCAGATTGAATCCAGTCCCGGGTCATTTAAATCAGGATTTCGTGGCACGTCCTCTGAATGTAGCGCAGCCGGAATTATTCCAGTTGAGCAGCTGCTGGCTCCGCACACGCTGGCTGATCAGCGAATGACATTCTGCTGTAGCGGCTCACTTGGATCCCATAGAGGGGTGACTGGGGGAGGGAGGGGGCTGCTATGCCATTTTTATGGCAGGTATTCATGTTACTGGAAGGTCAGTGGACTATGCACAGTGTGACGACGCTGACGCTGTAGGCAGTGTTCTTCTATTTACAGAGCTCTGTTTATGTCTGCCCAAATGTCTGTAAAGAGCCCCACTATTACACCCATCATCACGCTTCTCACTCTCACTTTGGCCCTGGACTCCTGCTAAAATTGAGGGTGGGGGGGGGAGCAATCAAGGTGCTGCCCAGACAACAGAAGAGGCTCCCCTGACATCAGAGAGGACCGTCTCAAAAGCAGTGACATTTTTAATATGCGTGTTTGGACCAAATAACCTTGCGGGATTCAGCCAAAGCATAAGAAAATATTAATCAGGTCCACCCAGGGTTCAATGTGACTGGTAGGCAGCTGTTTATTCGTCAAACTAACCTAATAGTGAAATTCTAATATTTGCCAATAGAGAGCCGCTATGAACTCGTGGCTTTAAAAAGTCTAAAAAAAACCAACATTGTAGGTAGCTATAATAATGCTGAACAGTTCTGTCTATCTAGAGTCAACTGAGCAGTCTGTGATGCACTAAACAGATGTGCAGGCTGGTTCTACCTTGAGTCAGTCGATGTGGTTTTGTGATGGGAAGGCCATCCACAGAGCACTGGTTTCCACACGGGTACAAGGTGATGCTGCCCGCGTCATTCTCAATGTAGCAGTGCTGGGCCGCGACGCCGGGGCCCTGCAGAGGAATGTCTGTCCCTTCGCTGCCCAGCGTTGTCCTCCCTGCCACAAGAGAAAATATTTTCCCAGCGTCACTTACAGGAGACCCTCGTGGACCCAAGAATATTTATTTTAGGTGGTCTCAGGTTGCGACACGTTGATGGGTCAAGGCCTCGGAGCCCAGCACGTGCTTGAATGCTAAACTATATATGCTAAACTATAATGTATATAGTCACCTAAAATTTAATAAAATGTAACAAACAGCGATGTTTGTATGAGTGGAGAGGGGTTAACCACAAAGCTGCGCGCGCTGTATATTTATTGTAATGTCATGGCACATAAGTAGGGGAGGAGGACAAAATATAGCAGGCTCTCTTGTGGTGACTTCCTCTGTGGTGTCTGGGCTCAGGAAAAGAAAATAGGACAAGAAAATTATAGGCACGTGTTATTGCAACTCTGGCACCATAAGAGCAACACTGGTTGATTAAAAAAAGAACCTAAGGTGTCCACAGTAAAATGATCTTTTATGGTTTCTAAATAAAACAATGTTGTATTTGTTAGATCACAATTACAATTCAGACTCAAAGCCTCCATGGAAGAAGTTAGGTGTGAGATTATAGCCACTGAAAATATTGTTTTTCAGTAGCTCTTGTCCTCTTCTGCACAGGATGAATCATGACAAATTGTGTGTTGAAATGGCTCACAAAAATGTATGTTAGTTCTGTCTTGCAGCACTGTGATAATAATTATGTGCTCGAGCTGTTGATCAGGTTTGGACACACGCGGACGTGATTTTACCTTCCAGCAGCGGCAGCAAGGTGATGGCGGTGCTCAGTCGTCCACTTCCCAAGCTGACCAGATGAGGGCGCTCTGCTTGGACTTTTAAAGACTTGCCTGTCTCAATCAGGTCTAACGGAGTGCTCTGCCAAACAGAATTAGATGTGAAATAACAAAAAACCTGAGCGCATTGACTCAACATAAACACTTCTATAGACACCATCTATAACGCATAATAATTTTTTTCAATTTCCGAATTTAAGAATTTTATACTTTTCATGATTCAAACATACAGAAACAAGGAACTCCAGCTCTAAAACAATATAGATCACTGCTCACCTGTAGGACCTGGTGTGTCTGTCTCCCAGGTTCACCTCTGTTCCTGCTCATTTGCTTCATGTTGTTTGGACTGTCACAACTGTCTAAGGCATGAAGATCCTAATGATAGAGGGAGAGAGGGAGGCAGACAGAGAAAGAGAGAGAGAGCTCAGTGTGGAATGAATGGGTGCTCGGCGATGCTGCTACTACAGTCGTACTACAATGAGAACAGTACTTTCCTTAGAAACCCTCTGGCCTACTTTTTGTCTGAGCCCATGTGACTAAACCATCATACTGGGCGATTGTCTGCCGAGACCCAGCGAGACAGAAAGACTCATCAAGGAGACACGGTGCCTAAGGTGTGACTGTGTCCCACAGGTGGTTTACACATCAGGGGTGAGAGGATGACTCACAGAGGCTCATCTGGCAAACAGAGACGGGGACACGCTCCCGCAGACAGATGCTGAAGATTCCATCCAGCTGCTCAGTAGATGAGGGCTAAGCAATGACCCTGGAGGACCAGCATGGCTAACAAACATCACAAAGAGGCATGAATCACTCTGTTTTTACAATCACCTCTTGGCAACAGCTTATTATCATCTCAGCAGTCAAAGCAAAGCCAGGAGAGACACAACGGCCTGTTATCTAATCTGTATTTGGTCTAAATTTAAATGACTCTCCTTTTGACTACTGAGTTGTGAGTCACACTAAGTGTGACACATCCAGTCACCTCAAAACCGGAATAAAAACTATCTGTGTAATGGTAATGACTGTTGGGTGATGATGATGATGCAAATGAAGATGTCAAATAATATTTTCAAGAAGAAAGTTGATGGAATTTTGACAAATGCATAGATTTCTTGTAATAGTAATGCTCCCATAGAGCTGCTACAGTGGGTTGGTCTGGATGAAGTAAAAAAAAAAAGTGTGTTGCAACAATGTTTAAAAACCAAATTCATAAAGACAAAATATTGCTTTTATGTAACTTTATAAATATATATTATTATACTATATAGGCTGATATAGTCCTGCCTGATTTTGTGTTTCTTACATTTAACATGCTGGATTTTTAATCAAATCAAATGTGTATGATTAAATCTCAAACCTGGTTCTGGTTTGTTTCTTGTTTCATATTTCCATCAGTGTATACAGGAAATGATGACATCACTCTGCACTCGCTCACATGGGATCGCATCAAATAGAAAATGGGTTAAATGGCTCCCAGTTACTCTGAGGCTGACATCACTCATCTTTAATTCTTTAAAAAAACAAAAAAAAAGAAATGAAAACCATTTTTTTCTCTAAGCTGAACCCGTGCTGAGCATTCCGTCTGATGTGGCACCACCGGGTGAGACCACACATTTCTAACAATCGCATCTTGTGTGACCCGGTGAACAGAGCGTCTCCTCTGTCCGGCGCTGACGGCGGAGCCTTCGCCCCTCTCAGGCTGTCAACGCCGGCCCTGTGTGAGCCACGCACTCAGACACAGCTGGGCAGCAGCGTGGGCAGAGGGTAATGTGCCTGTCTGACTCACACACACACACACACACACACAGGCGCTCCCACCAGGCGTACACACCCAGCCTGGAGAACAGTTTTAAAGCTGACAAATGCAGGCTCGTCCACTGTAAGCTGTCATTACTGGGGCAGTTCTGCCCTTCAGAGCTGCACCGAGCCTCTGAAAATAGACCCCAGCAGCCGCATAGTCTGGGCTGCAACTCTCCCAGAGCAGAGTGAATACCGAAAACTGTGCATGAGACACAAACACAGCTGACTACGAGGTAAATAACGAGGGTTATTTAGTAACTGGATCTATAAAAATCGATCAGGGAAAGTTTGGAAGCGCCGCTCCTACCGTTTGTCTCCTTTCACAGAGTCCAGCCGGCTGCTACATCCATGTGCTCGTCTACGTGTTGTCGGTCCATGGAGCAGTGCCCACATGGTTGTTTATGTGTTGCTCTCGGCTTTTTTCATTCACTCCTCTGCTATTTCCCTCCTCCCTATTTCTTCTCCTCCCCAGCGCGGTGCAGAGTTACAGCCCAGGCTCGCAGCAGAGGAGGACTTTCCTGTGCTCTTGTGCTTGACATGACTTTAAGATGTCCGGTCTCGCTGACAGCCCCTCTGCTTTTTATTGCTGAATAGACCCCCACAATATAGATGATTGATCTGAAAATACGATATTCTTCAGAGAGAGAGGGAGATGCGTGCCAGTGATTGGAAGATCAGATGGACCACACCGGCTGAGGGGGCTGGATCCTAAGGCCTGCAGGGTCTCACCAGCGCTGTGTATTTATTAAACCAGTGTGAAGAAATGAAAAGTATGTACGTGAAGGAGGGAGGAAACAGGGCTGTCCATCACTCCCACTCTTACTGTATGCAATTAATAATACATACATTGTGTTTCAAACCCCAGTGATTAGAGCGGGTGCATGTGAGCGATCTCTAAAGGCCTCTCGCAGGAAGGCTCCAGCTCAGAGACAGAGAGAGTGGGAAGAGGGACCGCACGATTGATCTCTCAAGGCTTTTCCCATGGTCGGAGGCCAGAGAGGAGATGGAGGAAACCAAACAGATGATGAGTCACTGAGGGAAACAGCGCAAACAAACAGAGTAAGTAAGCAGATGGACTACAGAGTCCGCAGAGAAGGGTCGTGTTCAGGGTCAGCTGCCCTGCTCACTCAGCCATGTGAAGGTACAGCCCAAGGCAGCCATAATTGAACCAATGTCCTTATTTGTGATCTTTTAATGGCCCATTATGAGAACCGTTATGGTCGCAAGAACATGAGGAATATGAGAACAAAAGACTTCAGGTTATCAAAGCAATATTTCCTCAGATGAATATTTCTGGCTGGTTGTTTAGGAGGTCAGCCGCAACAGCTCGATGTGAATTATGTATTAGGTTGAATGCGCAACGGAGGCAAATACACGTGAGTTTCTCATTGTTCCTCATCCGAACAGATGTGGCAGCAACACAGCAGTTTGAAGAATGTTCACCATCAACAGAGGTTATTTTCCAGACTTTAAGAGTCGTGTCTGGTGGAAAGATCAGTGTGTGTGTGTGTGTGTGTGTGTGTGTGTGTGTGTGTGTGTGTGTGTGAGCTCTGCAGAGATGTTCTGCCATGAGAGTGGGCAGGTTGAAGAATGGGAGCAGCAGCTCTCATGGATGTGGGTGAACAGGGAACGTTCTATCCTCAGGCTGCACACAAATCCTGCTTCTTCTGTGGAGGGTAACAGACCAAACCATGACCTTTGCCACCGCCGCGACCTCTGCTGTAACCCTTTTAGTAGCGGAGCTTTTTGTGGGTGGAATATTGCGTAATGAGGCAGGAGGACGTTGCTGTGGAACGCCGCCTGTCAACTCAGAGATGTTCTCAGACACATTCTTGCAGGGAACACAGAGAACCAGCGTGTAACCTAGGATCCGTATCTGAATCCAAACAGGACCAGCGCGAAGAGGAACAGGAAGCCGCTGATATTCCACTGACGCTACAGAACAGATGTGCTGAAGGAACATCTGCCCTCCTTAACAAAAAATAATTGATGTGAAAGCTCCATGGTGCTCAGACACATGTGTCTCCTGTCTGGGAACCGCTCACGTAACACAGAGGGAGTTTTGGGCGCCGTAGAACACCGATACACAACAGTTCCACCTAAACTGAGCGCTCTACGCAGAAGTCGGTAAAAGTGGGTGAAGGCACAAAAACTCGGGCAGATTGAGTGAGTACGAGCTGTTATTACAAGTACCAGTTCTCTCTGTCACACACACACACACACACACACACACACACACACACACACACACACACACACACACACACACACATGCACGCAGACAAGCAATTACCTGTCTTCTGTGGAATGATTGAATGTCAATCCAAGGATGAAAAACATCTTCCAAACTGTGAAGGAGAAAACTTTCCCATCTCTCTCTCTCTCTCTCTCTCTCTCTCTCTGCTGCCTCCTCTTTCCGGTCTGGTGCAGCCCCCCCACCCCCCACCCCCCATCTTCACAGGATTGCACTGCTGTGCGATCCTCAGGGGTCACATTTGTTGTGGGGATCTGACGTTTTGTAATGAAAAAAAAGAGAGAAAAAAAGCTTAACATCAAAACAATTAAAAAATAAAAAAGAAGGAAATATCAGACAGGACAAGGAGACACAGCTGTAACAAGATTTAATATCACATCCAAACATGATAAATTTGTGTTGACAGCTTTGATTTTTTTTTTTAAATAAAATCTCTTGTGTACTATTTCACAAAGCTCACATGTTCTAATCATAAAAAGAGGCAAAAATAATACACCAGTTTCATGAGATGTGAGCATTAACTTATTAATCCTTCCCTGCATCACTTTCACTTAATCGTGGTTTAAGTCCATTTAAGGGTCTACTGTTGGTACAGAAGCTGCACACAAAACTTGAATCAGGTTTATCATAACAAAGTCTTAAAATGTAGTTTTTATGAGGGTGCAAGTCTCAGAATTATAGTGATCACAGCTAGAGAAAAGTAAGGATTTTTTTCCCCCACTCAAAGCTGGAATTTTTAGGCTGGATGTTGGTGTTGGACACGTTGTCAAGGCTCGGGTAATTGGTTCCGGCTGTCCTGGGCTCAGTTCAAACCCAATGTGTCATGCTGCTTTTGCCACTAATAAAACAGCACCAGCAGACAGAAATATCTGCATGTTCTCCTCCCGTAATGGAAAAGGACAGGGTGTGAGTTTAAATTGTCTGTGGAGAAAACACACCCATACCAAAACAACTTGTATTATACTCTTGTGACATTGTGACAGATGTTTTATTTATTTATTTTAATGTGTCAGAGACCTTCATCTGCAACTGGAAACAACGTGATCATTGGGTGAAATGAGTCTTCATTTCAGGGTCCGAGAGGCGCACATGTTCGGCTGCCCTGGTTTTCAGGCACGGGTACACTGCCCTCTACCGGCCAGCTTTGGGAATGACGAGTCTTCTCATTAATTTGACACCGAAAGGGAACCAACTTTTTGTTTGAAAAGTGTGAATGAATGAAAATGTCCGTGGGTGGCTTCGGTTTTCTAATAAAAGAAAAACCAACACATGTTGGGCATCTGGAGGGGTGAACACAAGCCATTTTTTAAGGGACCAGACACGACTGAGGCGGCATTATTTGTTTTCTACGGAATTTTCCTCATGTCCTGGACAGTAAATGCATTGTGTCCGACTTGATGTTCTAGAAGAATGATCTTTTATGCACTCAAAATTGCATCTTTATCCCCCATTTGCACACAAAACGCAAGATTCGTTTCACTTTGCATCTGTAAAGCCCTGAAAGGAATCTACCAAAATAGCTTCTGCATTTGAAGCAACTATGGTGCTTGAGAAGTGCATGTCCTTGTGAGAGGAAACACCTGGAGCTGAGGGCTCAGAGCCGTTGGTGTGTTCATGTAGGCCTCAACCGCAAGGAGTATAAAGCAGGGTTAAAGTGCAAAAGAATTAAATCTAAATACGTTTTGTATGGCTAGAGAGTGTTGGGGCCACAACACTGAGCAGTGAGGTTTCGGGGACCTACTAGTCAGTGTTGCAGCTTAATTTGTGTAAAGTTATAAGGGTTTCCTACTCATTAACAGTGGCGGTTTCAGTGCAACCTGCAATGTTTAATATCGATATGCGTCGCCTAGTTTAACATTTTTCCAAAGAATGAATGCCAGGGTTTACAAAACGACATGTTTAATAAATAAAACGATGCAAAAACCTGAACCCACGACAAAACAGATAAAGTTGCTCTTTCAGGAACACATGGTTGGCCCTTAAAAGGGCCTTTGTGGTGGAATGTTATTAGCCGACACGCTAATACTCCTGAGACTGAGAGGAGGCCTTCTTGCCCGCCTTGCCGGAGCTCGGCGCAGGCTGCCCGGTCTTCTTTGGCAGCAGAACGGCCTGGATGTTGGGCAGAACGCCTCCCTGGGCGATGGTCACGCCGCCGAGCAGCTTGTTCAGCTCCTCGTCGTTGCGCACAGCCAGCTGGAGATGGCGGGGGATGATACGGGTCTTCTTGTTGTCTCTGGCGGCGTTGCCGGCCAACTCCAGGATCTCAGCGGTCAGATACTCCAGGACGGCGGCCAGGTAAACGGGGGCCCCGGCACCGACCCGCTCTGCGTAGTTACCTTTACGGAGGAGACGGTGGACGCGGCCGACGGGGAACTGCAGGCCCGCGCGGGAGCTGCGAGTCTTGGCCTTGGCGCGGGCCTTTCCTCCGGTTTTGCCTCTTCCAGACATTTCGAGCTCTCACGTTCGCCCACTTCACGATTCACTGCAGCTACAGGAAATAGAGAGGAAAGGAACCCCAAGACCTGGATATAAAAGCACCGCAAGTCCCGCCTTACAAGCCGATTGGCTGACGGCCACAGACTGAGCTGCGCTGATTGGCTGGTTTTTTCCTCGCTTGTTGCCATTGGACAACACGCAAAGAAGCGTGCGCGGAGGGCCAATAGACGAGGTTCCCTCCAGCTCGGAGTTTTCCGCGCCTATTCAAAACCAACGTATATAAAGTAGCGCAAAGGAAAGCGTGGTCATTCAGATTATATACATACATGTTTTTATCTATTTGAATTCCTTTCTTCTGCATTTACCATGAAGACACTGTTATTTAACCCTTAAAAAATAAAAAAAATCCAAAGTGATGCTTGAAAAATAATTTATTTTTTTTTGCAATATATTAATCATTTCAATAATAACAGCAATTCTGTAGCTGCATTCCCTGTTCTGTGCTATTACACCACAAAGTAGTCTTGTTCAGTAGGGATTTATCTTTGTATTCTGCTATCCCTTCAAAAAGCTATTGCAAACAAACCTGAAAATGTACTAAAATTGCTTAATTTGGTTGTTTTGAATGTATGCAGCCATTAATAATGATACAGTATAGATTTCTATTTGACAATAAAGTAAAGGTCAAAAGAAAACGTGTATTTGTGGTTTGCCTGCCAATATATAATTTACAGCATTACACTTAAAGCCCTGAGTGTGTCCATTTTAACCGTGTTTGTTGTAAACCTACAGGTTTATCTATAAGGTTGCAGCTGAAGCATTTCTCCATTTGAATACTCACAGTTTGCTGCTTTTTTGCTCAAAATAAATAAAGCTGTCAATGTTACTGATAAATAAGTTGATCGCGCACTTCCTACGAACGCACAGCCCACCTGAGGCGTCTGACACAACACAATATAATCACTCTTGCTGCTTTCATTGCAAAAATGTAAAGATTAAATATGCATTCGATGATTTCATGTAGTTATTAATTTTAGGTGTAAATGAGTGTTGAGTGTTTGAAACTGACAGAAAACGTCACACTGTAAAACCTTTAAACTCGCTGTCCTCTTCAGCTGTCTGAAGATCTATCCTGATGAAGGTATAAAAGCAATGGAAACGCATTCATGATATGCCACGTTACAAATAAAGTATGATAAATATATTATTTAGATACGACATCAAACAACAGCACAGCTAGATTAGGACTGATTTTTTTTTTTTTTTTTAAAAACCAAAGTGTTTAAAAATATTTTGCATGGTAAATCACACCTCATTGTCTCTATTTTACAGCGTAACGCGACTACACTTTGTCATTTTTGGGAGATAATGAAAGTACTTGTTTAATATATATATAAAAAAAAAAAACAACAGTTTTCAACAACCATTAAATAAAAAAAAAGTCAACTGATCGAATTATACTGGCATTTTGATATCTCTGTTTATATTACGCAAGGGTTTTATTATTCACTTGATCTCCTGTTGAAGGTAAAATTAACTCTGTTCTAGAGAAAAAACAATGTTTTAAGGTGCGGTGCCATTCTTGTGTGTTGCGCAGGTGACAGCTGGGGTTTCAGCCGAGCGAGCACAGACGAGTTTGCAGGGTTTAGCTCAGAAAAGCCCCTTTGCTGCCCTCTGGATGGCATCAGTTACCTGGTGCACCTGCTCCTCCGTTCGTCGCGCTGGCTTTGTTTTTTGATTTGCTTGATGTGCGAAATGAGAAGCGCTTGATGAGCCGGCGCGAAAAACTGCCGGATTTCTTGCGGCCGTTGGCGGCGGCGGCAGCAAAGTTATTGCTCATGTTGGAGATGTCCTCGTGGGACTGGCTCAGGCATGACTCTTTCTCTCGGTATCGGCGTCGGAACAGGAGCTTTGACCCGCTCTGTAGAAAGCCCACTGCAAGAAAACCAATGATACCATTACAGTAGAAATTAATAAATCAACAAATTAAAACACCTAAAAATTGCTACAGTTAGACATTAAGCTTAGAGATTTACACAATGATTTACAGTTCAAATTAGACTTGTGGACGAGACTCAGTACAACATGTAGCACACTCGCCTCTAGGGGGCAGTAGCTGCGCTTTCCTATAAAAGTGGAATACATCAAGTTTTGTATTGTTGAGAAAAATACTAAATACAGCAAATACAATGTTTCCTCACGTTTTGATCAAAAATAAATATTTTCAATGTCTGTTTTGTTGAACATGGAGAGACGCTCCGTTACCTTTATGGTCTTTGAGGCTGCGAGTTTCCAAGGCACCCGTAGATCCAGTATCTGATTCCACATCATCCACAGACGGTCGCTCTGAGACGTCCGAGGGTGTCGTCTCCTCCTGCTCCTGGTGGCGTCCAATGCCGTAATGGTTGCCATGCACGGCGGCGTCCATGGCTGCAGCGTAGCCGCTCGATAAAGTGCAGTTATCCTCTGAGACGGGAACCTGATGAGTGTTATATTAAAAAGTAGCCATGTCAACTATTCCTCCTTAAAAGCTGCACATTCCAGCGCTGGCTCCAATAATACAAGGAAAGAAGTCAAACTATTTTAAATATAAACATCTAATCATCATGACTTCCTAATCCCACCTCAACACTGACCCACAGCATTACACGGCTTAAGTGTGTGTGTAGCTGTTTGACCTTTGACACGCCTGAGATGATGAGAGTGCTCCGCTTCGTTGGCGTCTTTCGGGCCACTCTGGACTCTGTCAGCTGCCGAATGGCCGTCTCTGCCACAGGATCCAGCCCATTAGACAGGCGGCTGCTCCCTGAGTGACAAAAACAAATATATATTCCTACTATAGAAATGGATCACAACAGAAAACAGCCTTACAGCCATGTCGATGTGAATGTGCAAAGGTTATCAGTCGTTTTTACAGTGTTCAGCGGCAGGTTTCTGAACGCCTCTACATGCACGCAGAGATCATGATCAAGTGCTTTCCTCCTCTATCATGTTACACCACAGCTTGTTGCTTATTCTACTTTGCATCTGTTATGTAAAACGCGTCCTCTCAGCCTCAGGGACTCACTGCTGGAGTTGGGGCTGCCGCTGACATCTGACAGCACGACGGGCTTCTTCTCAGTCACTTCCACTCTGGACGGCGAGCACAGAGGAGATTCACCTGCGGCAAAATATTCTGTCACTGTCTCCTCTAAAATCTGCAGGAATCGGATCTCTCTCTCTCTCTCTCTCTCGCCCCACCAGTACTCAACACACCATTAGGTTATTACCATTTTTGCAAGGCTTCATTGCCATTAAGTGTGTCTATATATACTCAGGTGCTCATGAGTATCCAGGAAGTTCACATTCTACAGAATGATGGCTGATAAGCAGTACCAACGATACATTATCCACAGACAGTATTTACATTTCAATTTTAAAAAATACTTTGTGTTTATGTTGCCACTAATGATCTACCCTGCACAGGCTGCGACTGATGAAGTGCTGCCCTTCCTTATCTGAACGATGTAATTATCACGCATTAAAATTCCTTCAAGCTGTTTAGCACCTGGACTTCGCTCCAGTTTGAGCCGAGACTGGACAGTCGTGACGGTGGTGACGATGGTTCCGTCCGGCATGATGGTTCGGTCCACATCCACCTTCTTGGTGGGGGTAATAGAGGAGCGGATTGGCAAAGAGTTATGGGTGCTGCGAGGCTCCTCTGCTTCCAAATACAGCAACTGGAGGAGGCGGAAGAAAGGAGAACAAATGGAATTTCCTGCAGTTCAAAATATACTAAGGAAACTGCTAGAAGGAGATATATAAATATATATAAATCATCTTTCTCTCTCTCTCGAAGGTAAACAAATGCTATGTTAGCTAAAAACAATGATCTTAGGACTCACCTCAGCTGTGATGGTAGCATTTGGTGCCAAGCCATGTCCTGGGCTTATTGACAGTTTATGCTGTCCAACTTTACACCTGGGCTGCAGGGATATGGAGGCGTGGCCAGGCAGGAATTCTATCCAGATTCAAAAACGAAAATGAAGGCTTCATGTGTTTATATACACCAGATTAAATCTGTGCTAAGTGTTGCTCGGAAGCCCCACAATGGGGCTTGTTGGGACAAGCCACGTCCCAAAAATGCTAACAAAGAGCAACCAGGCTGCCAACAGCGCAATTTAGGTAGTGATGACTTAAATGAAACAGCCCAAAAAAATCACACTGATCAAGTTTTAGAACTCCAGCTGGTGGTAAATCACCCTCCAGAAATGCCTCACCTTCTCCTTTGGCGTTCCGCTCCAAGAGTCTCACTCTCAGCTCTTTGGTTTCTTGGCCCACTTCCCTTCAATGCACACAGAGAACTGTATTAGCCAGGAAATATATTCCCTTTTTTGAAGCTGATCGCAGCCTTTCAGCACGACTTACAGACTGATATCGTCATTCCATTCTAATGGCGTGCTGCTATCGCTGGGCACAGGAAGGAAGCGGGTCATCCTCTCTGTGGAGGGTTGGTCCGAGCTCAGGGCGCAGCACACCTCCCCCGGTCTGGACCACTGACCTGCAAAGCACAGCGCGAGGCGTCAGCTATCAGCAGGAAACCGGACAGCAATGATCCACGGCTGTGGAAAAACCACCTGACCTTTACACAAAGTCGCCCTGAGCTGCCGGAGGAGTAGTCGTCTCGTCAACGCAGTCTGCGGTGTGGACTTCAATCCTACCGACAGATGATCGACGGAGGCCTGGCGGCACGGAGGAAAAAATAGATTTCGTCATCATGAATCATACAACAACCAGTTGGGTCATGCATTTGTTGCAGAAAGCGCAGGGGTGGCAAAATGTACTGAACACTCCTCACCGAAGGACTAGATGCACAAGCCCTGAGACTGAGGACCATGGCCGGCTGAGTGCTGAACACCGTGTCCTCTATGAGACCTTTAACTACATCCAGGTCTGCTGCACCCCCATGACCCTGAGGAGAAACATGTGTCACAAAGGTGCTTTTGACAAATATTTACGAGTAATGTAAGAATACACCCCCCTATTCATAAGCAGCTAGAAATACTGGTTTGATTTATGCAATTATTCCTGCTTCAAAATGACTGCACCTTCTGGGGATTTAATCATTTCATCCATTATGGAACATTTACACTTGGAGATTCTTGTTTTTCCGTCTCAGTTGTTTCCTCTCTAATGTCCTCAGCTTAGTATTGGATTTTTTTTCCCGTTTATTCGTCGACCTCGCTTCCATTTAGAGACAATAGGAAATGAACAACATTCAAATTTATGCAACACTATTCAAGAGCGGTGGTTCATTCATTAGTCACACCAGGATTAACGTGGGGGGGCGGGGGGGGTGACTCACGCACAAGCAAACACTCAAACGATGCATCGATTTTAGAGGCTCCCACCTGTCTCTGTAGCTTGCACGGAGACACGGTCAGACTGAAGCATGGCTGCTTGCAGAGGGTCCAGGACACCAGCAGCCCTTCATCCCCCACCTCCTCCAGACACAGCACCACCTAATGGAGCCAGACAGCACGTTAACTTGCATGGAACGACGAATAATTTCAAGAGGAACATAAGCCAAATTTACAAAAAAAAAACCTCCTCATGTGGTAGAAGGACATTTGTTTGTTGTAAATTTGACAGATCACGCTAACGATCATTCAGCACAGCAGGAAGTCTGTCACAAGACAAGACAGCATTACCACATTCTTAACTGATATTAATCACTTTTGGGTCCGTTACATAAATTAAATCTGCTGCAATATTTTCAGGAGTCCTCCTCAACTGCCTTATGTTAAACCGACTGTTGGAAATTACAAATAATAGTGACCAAATAAGTAAGTATTGGGCTTTAACTGCAGTATTTGATGTGTGGCCTCTCTGAAAAGGAGTTTTAAGTGCGGCATTGCCTGAAGGATTTGATCCAAGTAGATAAAACTAATCAACTTGGTACTTAAATTAATAGTAAATACAAACATTTATTTGTTTTTCAGATGGACAATATCTGCTTTTTGCCATTAAAAGACAGCAATAAAGCCCCGTACCTACTTAAAATTTAATCTAACAATATATTTGAATATAATAAGTTCTCAGACTCTTGTTTGTTTTGTGGCCACCCACAAAAATGCAAAAGTCCAGGTGTGCTTTTGTACCTTTGTCACCATTGGCGCAATAGTGATCTGGTAGGTGTCCATGGAAACAGCAGCGGGTGACTGCTGGGTGACTGTGACGGGGAACGTCACCATGTCCACACAACATTTACAGTGTAGAACCTGGACGAGAACACCGCAGAAAACATTTTCCAGTTATGATGATGAGGACGATGACGAAGATGATGTGCACTCAGTAAAATGTAGCGGGTGTCTGGCCAAAGACACGTGCTTCAGAGGAGGATCTCGTCATGCTATCCTGAACATGGACCACACAGGTTACCTACCACGCGCTGTGCCGAGTGGTCAGTGCAGGTCACACTTTCTATTGCAGAGGAAGCGGTTAACGGGAGCCCACTGTCAAAAGTGATCTGGATAGAGCTCTGCAAGAGACAGCGAACAAATGCCTTTTAATATTACAGAAGAAGAAGAGGAAAGGCATTTATAGCCAGTCAGGGCTTCACTTTATTCATCTTTAATCAGTGTGTAATGTATCAAATGTCACAGAGCTTTCAAGATCCATGCGCAGCGATTGGACAAACCTCACACGTGGTGTTGACCTCGTGGGTCACATGCTCATCATGACTGCACCACAGTTGTATCTAATCCCAGGAATTAACAGACAAACCAGCACCAATTACACATTTTGTTCCACCCAAACTCCAACTTCATTTTCTTCCCCAAAATAGATTTTTAGTGTCGACTGTATTAAACCAGCCACAGTTTTAATGAAAGAAATCTGTCAGGAGTTTTTTTTTTTAAATTACAACAGTGCATGAATTCGCCTGGAAATGCACATTTAACTAGATCCAGTTTGCGATATAAGATACAGCATTACTTTAATTCTGTGCATGTGACAGGTTTATTTGTACTAGTAAACAATTGAGCAAATGGTCCTGATCATCCATCGTATGATCACTTCAGCATGTGAATACTGTGGCGTTTTCTCTTGCTGATGTCATAGGCTCACAATTGAAATATGCAGGAAACACGATTACTGTGCATCCAAACAGTCAGAAGAACACTGCCAAAAGCTACTGGCAATAACAGATGTTTGACCAAAGGGTGGAAAGAGGAAAGTCAAGTTTACAGAAGTGGCGTAATTACTCTCTCAATCAGGATGTTCCAAGCGCGGTGCGTGTGTGTCTATATGATCAGGCTGCATCAGCCAGTGCTATAGCAGTGCAGCTTTTATTCTGGGAGTGTCAGACTGGGAAAACACCCCTAACCATTGTGCATTCATCACATCGGTGACCTGCGATCAAATGTCAGTGTGCCAAAAGCTGTGTTTCAATGGACAGCTTTAACTGGATTAACAGGTGTAAAGTAGAGGAAACAAATCCCCCACAGTCAAGGCGTGTGTTTCTGTAGGTCCAAGTCCAGCGTCAAGAGTCATAAGAGTGTGTGTGCGTGTGTGTGTGTGTGTGAGAGGGAGAGAGAGAGAGAGCGAGAGAGAGAGAGAAAAGGGCAGAAAGCCAAGTGCAATGATGCAAGCTTATGTAGTTTTAGGTGGAACGACACTGCAGTCACATGACTCCAGCGTGCCACTGGCTCTGCTTCCTACGGATGGATGGATGGAGCTTCAAAAACTGCTCAGTCACTCAACCGTTTGTTGCATCCAGAGTGCAGAGGGGGGGTGGGGAAAGACTGTTTCATATTGAGGGGAAAATGAACTCATTACATATGGGTTAAATCTTGTGCTAAATACTCAGAAATGTCAGACGCTTTGGACTATCTAACAAAATCAGTGCCTTTATTGAAACTGAGGCAGAGTGAGACTGAAACGGAAAGTGAGGTTTAAGCAGCCCTGTAACGCACAAAACAGTACAATAAGGTCTCCTGAATTATCTACATTTCATTTGATGTAGCCTCAAAAATGGAGATATAACATGATGTTGCTCACACGCTCCAGTGTTACAGTATAAAAAGGTGCACTGACAGCAGCCATTAGTCTTGCTTCATATCAAACATAAACATGATATGAAATCAAACATAAAACAATGACTGTCAACTTGACAATATGCATCAATCCAAATCTTTTCTGCCTTGAAGAGGCTGGGTCAACAGACTGTCTTTGTTATTTCTTCCTTGGGATAATTTCCTTTTATAACCCCCCCCCCTCACGTTGAATGCAGCCATCTGGTGCTCTGCGCTGGTGTGTTATCCTCTGTGCAGAGGCAACACAGCTCATTTGGTCGCAAAGTGGGCAAAGCCAGGAGGAAAATCACAGGTTCGTCCTTGTGAACCACTGCTGTCAAACCGTGTTTGTGTGTGTGGAGGGTAATTCTGGAGAGGGACGCTTCCTGAGGACCTCGGCGGTGTCACTTCAGGTTTGTCAGCGTCACCCCCTTTGGGTCCGGCTGGACCGATGCCTCTGAGAAGCTTGTGGGTCAACCAGAAATACGCCGCCAACCACCACCGCTACCCCGTGGCTCTTGTTGACCCTTTGCTGCCTTTTCCTTTTAGTATCGAGTAAATGATATTCAGACCATAAGATGTGTCGCAGCTAATGCTTTTGGCTCATTTCTGGGCCATTTATACTGACAAAATGTTAGGGTAAACTAAATGTTTAACAACCCAATGTCTTCACTTTCTAATTTGTGGACGAAGCATTACGATAATTCTGACCCGTGTCTTCATTTTACTGAGGTGGGAGACCCGGGCGCACCTCCTAGGTTCACCTGCAAGATTGTGGATTTTAATTAACTGTCAGCAAATTTGAAATTCATTGTCTGTAGTGTGAAAGGTTAGTTTCCTGTTCAGTCATTGCAAAACAAGCTCCAAGTGCTTCAGCCTGCTGTTGCAAAGTGGAACTCTACTCGAGCATAATAATAGCATTAATCATCTACCAGCAGTTCAGCCACAGAGGGGGAAAAGTGAACTGTGGCCTAAAGATAATCACCAGCCTCTTGATAATTGCACATCTTGAAAGGACATTGAGCTTCATTTCCTGCAGATGCACACTTGTGCACGAGGACTCGGTGTTGTGTGTCAGCTGCAGATGCACCAGCAGCCTGATGGTGATACCGTGGTCTGCAGTTCTGTTGGGGAGTCCAGTGCTCGAAGCTCCCTCCACGCAGAGAAGAAGAAGAGCTCCATAATAATTCTGCAGCCTTATAGCCGGTAATATTTCAGCAAACATTTGTACAAACAACTGGGTCACCAAACATCACAGAACCACTGCCCGAAGGTGCAGGTGGTGCTTTGAATGCTGTCAGACAGATTCATGGTTTTAATTCCTCGGCTCACATTTCAGTGGAATTGTGCAAACTCTAGCATGTATGTCCTCACAAGCTTGTCCTCGTTTATGCAGTGTGTGTGTGTGTGTGTGTGTATATTGTGTCTTGACCAACAACTAAAACACTATCTATTGAGTTGCCCTGAAGCCTGGGCATAAATCCAGGGATTAAAAAGTTACAGGAAGAGTGAGAAAAGGGGTCTCATTTGCAACCCGATAAATCGTTGTCATTACACTTGGTTTCAACTCGCCCGTCTGTAAATCTAAAGAACCCTGCAGCTGCAGCCGGGCTGTGTTTTTCACCCTGCAGATCGTCTCCTCTCCTCAAACTGTCAGAGGAGAAATCCTGAGTCTCCCCAAGTCCCAGATTAAAACACAAATCTCTCGAGAGCGTGCCTTTGGATTAGAAACTGAACAGGCCACTGTCTCTGATACCTTATCTCTAAAAATGATGCTCTAGCATGTGCCATTACGCAACAGCTTCCACTTGGCTCCTGAAGCATTTCAGCCACGTCATGTTGTTGTGAGGAGTGGACTAAAGGGTCAGAGTCAGGTCTCCCCTCAGGGTCTCCCTCTGCGCAGCATTCCGATGACACTCAACATCATTTAGACGACGCTAGCTGCAAGCAACAGCAGTTTACAAGCTCCTGCATGAGTATTGGAGGGCTATAGTCTGTTGTAGTAATGAGTGTATTAAAACTATAAATAACATCGAGTCCCAGTTTCGTATTAACCTTTTGTAGTAAAGTCTTGAGTGGAAGCTTCCCTCCATCACTAGTTAAAAATATTTAATCAAATCCTAAATGAATCCTACAATGAGCAACCCTTTAGGAACATTGCCTTTTTTCATGTTCTCTCAAGTACATTACAACAGAATTACTTGAGGACCCATCTGCATCAATCTTAATGCTGTAAAGGATTTGTGTTAATCTCTACACACAGACACTGAGGCCGTCGTTATCATGAAATGATCTTATAGTTTGCCTGATTTCGAAGCACAGCTGATTTTAAGAGGCCACGGCAACCATGCTGCCGGTTGGCAGATATTGAGCAACAGAGAGGCAAAGGAATGTGACGTGACTTGCTTGGGGCCATTGAATTCTTGCCACTAGCCCCCGCGGCAGGTTTTTCCTGTCAGTTAGGGGAGGAGCTAAAAGTCAATACAATCAAAGGAAAACGCAATCAGAGTTGCCTTTAGGGGGGAAAAGCCCCAGTTGAAGAAAATGTTGCAGAAAATGTCTCCTTTTCTTGGAACTCTTGAGCGTATCTTCATTAACAGTTGTTTGGGTTTATTTTCCCTTCCCCGGCTGCAATTGCATGAACAGATTGTTCTGCACTCTAACACACCGGCTAGCAGATATTCCACCGTAAGCTTTGGCTCGCACTCTCAGATCAACACCACATGGACGCGCAGACACAAGCAGCTCATCTCTGCCTCCTCCTCCTCCTCCTCCTCCTCCTCCTCCTCCTCATATGCAGTCTGGAGAATCGTCCTCTTAGCATCATCTATTTTTAAAGATTTTCACATAAGCTAAAAGGTCACACTGTCGCCACGGGTTAAGCACACAAAAAAAAAGCCATTCGCTGATGCGATCCACTTTCTCATGTTCAACTGCTGCCAACGGGGGATTGTTTGCATTGTTTGCATGACAAATGTTGTCTAGAAACTGCTCTTCAGCCGAGGTTCGCCCTTATGCTGCGACGTTTCTTGGTAACTGAAGGTCACCGTGGTTTAACTGCTGCAATTACGCTACTGTAAGATAACTAAGCTGTCACACTCTAATATACAATGCAGCACATGCCACCGACCGGAGGCTCAGAGGAACGCTCCGACCTCTTTGTACCGGCGGGCGAATTATATGATAAGACTAATTCTTGGACTACAAAAGATTGAAGTTGCTGAGCTTGACACTGCAAACTGATACGGTTGGAGCAGTACTGAAGAGAAAAGACTTTTAAAAAAGCAATGAAGCCCTCACAGCGTCTCAAATCCAAGATTTTAACAAGAGGAGCAGTAGTAAATATATTCAAAGCATCGTGAATCAGCACTCAAATGCTACAGACGCTCAAGCGATGTTCTGACATTTCGGGAGGAACCTGATGAATTATTCAATGATAGGTCCGTTAGATCCACTTGGCTCTGGCTTTATTGTTCTTCTTCATTTTCAGCCGAGTTAAGAGAGATGAAAACACAGAGTCTGGCTCTCTTCAAATCTATCTGCCACAAAGTGATCAGCGTCCATCTGTCACACTATAATGATTATTTAGAAAAATTTCCAACAAGCCTAAGTTTGTTGCCATAAAGACCCGTCTCAGTCATCCAAGGTGACGGCTCCGATCGATCTGACCCCTTTAAACTCTCCACCAACTCCTCTGGCCTCTGCTGCATGCACACGTGGGTCCTCAGAGGTGGGAGGGGGCTCGCTCTCTTGGTCCAGCGCTCAAAGGAAGCATCTGACTGTGTGGTATGCTTTGATTCGCACAGATCTGAGGACCCGTCACAAATGAGATAGTCCTTCAGGGCGGCTTTAGGATATATGAAGGGACATTCAGCGTTGAAGCAGTTTCAAATGTTTTTGGTTTTGGCTTACAAGGTGAGACAAGCGCTCGCTGGGATGGACTCATCAATATCCTCCCGCCAAGGCCAAGGTAGTGGGATATTTTTATGAGGTGTGGGTGTTGGTACTGTGGTTAGGCTGACTGATCCTCAGTGCAGCGTACACAAAGCGCTGCCTCCCCGTGCTCTTACCGATTAGACACTCCACCTCCCACACCTCCATCTCCCCTGCCCACACACAACCACAGCTCATGGACACAGCACAAGCACAGGCCCTCATGCATCTGCGTGCAGAGGTAGCTACAGGCGCGCACGCTGCCAGCTTTGATAGTTATGTTAAATAACTCACCCCATGCCGGCATGCTTGCTCATTCAGAGCTTTGACCCAGGTTCTCTGGCACTGCTCCCTGACGGACTTGTAGGAGAACAGGGAGGTCAGCAGGCCTTTAACCCCGGCCTCAGATGGAGGTCGTCGACCACACCATAAGCACAGCTTCTGCAGGAAACTCCCCACGGTTCCGGCCAGGCTCCGCTTCGGGACAGTGACGGAGAGCTGTGGCCAGGGTGAGTCTCCACCCACTTGTTTGGTTCTGCTCCTGGATCCCTGCAGATGCAGCAGGGTCATACAATACTGGCAAAGCCATCCCAGTACGATGAGTAAAGAGACAAGGAAGAGAGACACCAGACACAGCCAGCCCAACTCCTGGAGCTCCATTATCACTGGCTCCTGGGGATTCTCATATCACCAGGTCCAGGACGGTCAGCAAACGCAGATCAGTAACCTGTGAAGGGTCAGTTGTCTTAATAAACGGCGCAATTACAAGTTATAACAGTAATGCAGAGCGCATGCACTGAGTACAAGTGGACTAAAACCCTCATCAACGTAGACTGTGTAGACACGTCAAATACAGTGCACATCAGCAGACACAACCTTATCGGCAGACACAACCTTATGTCGATAAATGCGAACGCATCATGCATTATCATAAAAAGGTCCAATACAGCGCAGCTAAAAGGATCAAACTCCAACAACCAAGCGTAGTTTTACGCTTACATACCATTCAACTAAAGATGCGGGCTGCAGGTGATCGAATGCAGGGCATCGGAAGCATGGGGGGCTCCGGGGCGGTATGCACCAACAGCAAACCCGCGGCTTTCATTTCCAGGTGGTGAGCGGTAAGTCGACCACTGTCGGTCCGGGTGGCGGCCCAGTGGCCGCTCGATCTCAGTCTGCGCGCTTCACTCGGCCACGGGACCAGAATATCGGCTCTCCGGACCCTCCTGCTTCTGTAAACCGAAGCTCGACACAGTGCCAATTCCGACAACGCAGCGGACCCAGCAGAGCAACACAGGCGGCGCTGTTGAGCACAGCGGCAGCGGAAACGACAAAGTGAAACTGAAGCCCTTCAGAATAAGAGTTTGATCAGAAAGGATATGAAAAAAGACGCGCCACTGTGCTCTGTAATAACGAAACTACAGTCAGAAAAAAGTCATATCTTGTTTTCATGTGTGATACTGGTCAACAAATGTAAAACGGATGTGAAAAGGATTAGAAAAACAATATTATCAGACCACGATCAGTTTATTAAATTCAAGTCAGAATTATGAACTAACAAGCTATTTTCATTGTTCTCTGTTTAAGCAGCCCCGATCATCTTCTGATGTATAATAAAATATTTGCTTTTCGTTAGTTTTGTTCAGTTTGTATACTTAAACCCTTATTTGTTGCAAAATGATTTTTTAAGCAGAGACACCAACAAAACAATACACGATACATCTAACACAGTCATTTCCCCTAAGTTGTTGATTCCTTTATCGAATTAATTTTTTTTTTTTTTTTTGGGGGGGGGGGGGGGTGTCTGTGAAGTGCTTACGAAATTTGCTCTTTACTTTTTATGTCATCTAATGGGATTTAGGTTTTTAAAATTCTAGTAAAATGCATTTTATTTCGAAAATCATAACCGGATATACAAGTTTCTCGTGGCACTCGGCACTTGACTCGGAAGTGATCAAAATACAGCCCCGTTGTGAACAGATGATAGCGAAAATGAGTGGTCATGAAAGGTGTTATCGATCACTACTGGGCCTGTAGAGTTTTGAGACATTGACCGCAAAATCCTGTAGACGTACTTTGTGAAAAATTATGAGTATGGTATATTTTGGTGACAGTCCAATCTTGTTTATCGATCGATTGTAAGGGAAACGTCATCTTAGCTAGAAGCGTGTTTTGATCTGATACCGACCATAAAGACCTGGAAACATGTCACCAGTTCCCGTCCTGCCGCTGGTTATAAACTGCCTGCTGTCGGCGCTCGGCTGCCTGGCCACACTGAAACTCATTCCTGCATTTAAAGATCATTTCATCGCCGCCAGATTGTACGGAATCGATCTAAATAAAACATCCAAAAAGGAAATGTGAGTCACCCGCGTTAACGCTGGCAATTGTTGCACTTGTGTTGTACTTTCCCTCACCGTGTTTCCGTGTGCCTTCTTTTGCAGCCCGGAGTCCCAGGGTGTAATCAGTGGGACAGTCTTCCTCATCATCCTCTTCTGCTTCATCCCAGTGCCTTTCCTTAGCTGCTTTGTAGGAAACCAGTGTAAGGGCTTCCCTCATGACGAGGTTTGTCCGTCTTTCCGCCATTTAACACTTGTCTTTGAACTTCAACGCCCGACTCACCACTTTTGTTCTTTGCTCAGTTTGTGCAGCTGATCGGTGCCCTCCTGGCCATCTGCTGCATGATCTTTCTGGGATTTGCCGATGATGTGCTCAACTTGCGCTGGAGACACAAGCTCCTGCTTCCCACTTTGGCTTCCCTACCTCTGCTCATGGTCTATTTCACCAACTTTGGCAACACGGTCATCGTAGTGCCCAAACCATTCAGAGGTCTGCTTGGACTGCACTTGGATCTCGGTGAGTTGTGTGATTCCTGCAGCCTTCACATTTCATGGAACATGGCACCTGGAATGTTTGTACTATGCATTTGTGATCAGGAAGCTAGGGCATCACAGAGCCCCTGTCTATAAAGCTGCCTGCTCAACCAAAATCAGATCCAAACTTATCAATGAAATGTCAGCTTAATTTTAGCCTGGAGGGTGTTCGTATTCCAGAGAAACACATTATGACTCTACTTTTGTCTTCATAATAAATGACATCTGTTCTGTAGGTATTCTCTACTATGTCTACATGGGAATGCTGGCAGTATTCTGCACAAATGCCATCAACATCTTAGCAGGCATCAATGGGATTGAATCTGGACAAGCTCTTTTTATCGCCGGCTCTATCATCACCTTTAATGTGCTGGAGCTCAGTGGTGGGTGTCACAAGTACTGTGTGAAAATAAACCTACACATTTTTTCATCCTATTCAGACATTCCGGTTCTTGATGCTGAAGAATTTTTAAAATGTCAGTAGGGTTTTTTATTTGATATTTTATTTGTAATGTTGTCTCTCAGGGGATTACCACGATGACCACGTTTTCTCCCTTTACTTTATGATACCGTTCTTCTTCACCAATTTAGCACTGTTTTATCACAACTGGTAAGTTGACCTGGTGACCTTTTTAAGATTGTAGTGGTTATAAGAGAGTATTTCTAAGAGCGTCTGTTGGGTTGCAGGTACCCTTCATCTGTGTTCGTGGGAGACACTTTCTGCTATTTTGCTGGGATGACGTTTGCTGTGGTCGGCATCCTAGGGCACTTCAGCAAGATGATGCTGCTATTCTTCATCCCTCAAGTTATCAATTTTATCTACTCCCTCCCCCAGCTTTTTCATATCATCCCCTGCCCCAGACACCGGCTCCCCAGGTAACTTCCAGTGTGTGTACACACGTGTGTGTTTTATGATATCTCATTAATGGTCATTAATGCTGATATATGCATATCTCTATTTTTGTTATCTTTTGTCGAATGGTGCTGCCACTGAAAGGCTGAATCCAGATACGGGCAACCTGGGGATGAGCTACTCTAAATTTAAAAGAAAAGACCTCTCCAAGTTAGGAGAACTCATCATGCAGGTAATACAGTGAAGCTAGTATCATTCATTCAGAGAAAGGTGCAGAATAGCAGTCAACATCTTCTTAATTTCACTGATATACATTTAATAGCTTTTATTCTTATATTTATGTGAAAATTGTGGTCTGATAATGTCTATATAACCCATAGAACAGAGTATGATGACTCATCTGGATCTTAGGGCTGATAAGTGGCAGTCTTTCCAAGTTCTGTTCTTTTGTGTGGTTTAAAAAGTAAAACATTGAATCCTCTGCAGGTAGCAGAGTTATTAAAGCTGCTGGAGGTGCGAAGAAGCCAGGAGGGAGATGATGATTTTATTGAGTGCAACAACATGACCCTAATAAATCTCGTACTGAAATTTCTCGGTCCCACCCATGAGAGAACCCTTACAGTCATCATGCTCATCATACAGGTGTGTGTCAGACCACTTTGATTATCCAGGCACTCTTTAAAGTGTGTGTGCTTCACCTGAGTCTCATCTTTTTTAGGTAATGGGCAGTGCAATGGCTTTTGGGATTCGCTATTACTTGGTGCGATTCTTCTATGACATCTAGACAGCTCTCTGAGAAAGAAATGGCACTGTTATGAGTCAACTTTACAGAGCTGTGGTCCTGCCTTGCAGCGAAGTCCATCACATTCTCAGTTTCTTTCCTGCCTGAGGTTCTGTATGCAGTAAACACCCAGCGCAAAGTGTATATTCACGTAAAAGCATACATCGCTGAACATTCAGAGAGTGGGTCAGAAAATATGACTGGGTCTTAATTGTGTTGCGTATCCACCCAGAAATTATATTTTTATACTTTCATTTTTCAATTTAACTCTTTTTAAAATGAGTTGAGGACAGCAGCTCAAGACCTACAACTTCAATAGCTGACGTTTAATAAACAAATCTCTGATAATACAGATAATACACGCTTTGTGGATATTTGGATGCACTTAAAGTACAAAACATCCATACTTGAAACATTACTTGAAACTTTTTAATGCGAGCAGTTTAATCACGAACGCATGATGTGCAGTAACAATCTTTGAAATTGGTGGGTCATATCCACAAATGCACAATAAAGGGGAGATGTGAAGAAAAGCAACAAAATTCTTAAGTTATATTTGTGGATGGTAAAGTGGAGAGAGCTGCAGGTATGCATAGAGCTGAATTGAGATGGTGGTTATTGGATTTTTATGGGAGGAAGAGGGGTAAAAGGCAAGAAATTGGCAATAACAAAACATTTTCTTGTTATGACTGACACATGGGAATCAATATTTGTCGATGTTTCATTGTGAACTCTGACCTGAACTGGCACTGGACTGTTGTGTTTAAGAATGTACCTTCAAGAGAAACTGTTGTGATGAAAAGCTCATGCTGAGAAATTAAAGATAATTGAATAAAACTCTGCTGTTTTTATTATTATTATCAGTGGTGGTGTTGTATTTACTACAGCCACAGTGTATTGAGTCCTACAGAGTACTCACACAAAAATGCTGTAATACAGCATTTACATATAAATAAAGTAAAACCATATCAGCTTATAGCTAAAATAAGTGAGGCTCAATCAATATGCTGGAGAAGCATTAATTGAATTGCTGCATCAAATGTACATTGTATATAAAAACGGCCAAAATAAGTGCAGTCCTCAAAAAACAAAATACTATTAGTTCTGAATAATGTAGTAACTTCATGCACATAGACTATTTTTTTGTTCCATTAAGGCGTGATAACGTAAGCAAAACATTTCCTATTAAACTATATAATGAACGCGTTACACCCGGATGTGAGTGTGAGAGAGAATGGTTGTTTGTCTATATGTGTTAGCCCTGCGACTGACTGGCGTCCAGTCCAGGGTGTACCCTGCCTCCGCCCATTCAGCTGGGATAGGCTGCAGCCCCCCCGCGACCCTCAGTGGAGGAACAGGCGGTAAGTGAGAGTTAGTTACACCCGGAACTATTTAGGCGGGCTTTTTTTTCTTTGCGGAAACATATACGCTGCGTACAACCCGCGCTGGTGTGATTGGTCAAAACAACTCGCCTAGTAGAAACATATTACACATTATACTCAAAATTAGTTATTACTGGTACCCTACAGTTGCGTGTTTTTCTGATCCCCTTTCTGTACGTTATATTTGAACGTGTCCCATTATGATTTTGCATTTGTTAGTAGTTTAGGGCGGCTTGTAAGTTATTGAAAAGCAGTGGTTACAGTTAACCAGCATCTGACGCTAGCTAGCACATTTGAAGGACAATGGTCTAACGTCGGAGGAATTTCTGATAATCTTTCTATAAATTCAACTGAATTTAGCCCATCATCTCATCGAAGAGATGCCACCTAACAAACGGATTCACAAGAAAACACTGGAATTGGAGTGTGAATGGGGTACGTGTCAGGAGTCGTTCAATCGAATGGAGAACTTTTGCAAACATGCAGAGGATCACCTTAATGTTTTGGACGTTATGGGGGAAGCCGAAGATGTAGAAGGTAAGGCATCTTTAACGTGCTAAAGAAGATATCTATCCGTCTGCATATTGTTCAGACCTAACACTTCCAAGCAATTGGATGTTATCATCACTGGATCCTCCTATTTGTTTTACAGAACTTTACATTTAAAATACGGAGACGGTTCATTCGACGATGCAACCTGCTTTATGACAGTTTTGTTAAGCATCTGTTACATTTGCTCATATCTAGGTTAAAGGCAAAGAAGAGTAAAGCGCCAAGCATTTTCAACCCACCTAAATACCAAAATTAGAATGAATCTTGTCTTGTTTTCTGCCAAGCTGAGAGAAACTGCCTTTGGCGAGACTGTGGGTTCTGCTCTGTGGAGGGCTCAGAAGAGTTACGAAGGCATCTTTTCTTTCACTGTTACCATACCAAGTTGAAGCAGTTCGGCGAACAAGTGCTCAGTGGTCAACCAGAACTCGGAACCTGTTCAATTGGATTCCTCAGCTGCAACAAGATCCCTGAAATCCCAGAGAATTTTGTGTGCCTCTGGAACGAGTGTGAGGTAAAAGAATACACGCAGTACCTTTTCAATAAAACACAATATAGTCTAATGTTTTCTCTAACGTATTTGTTCCAGCAACCTCCCTTTGAAAATCCAGAGTGGTTCTATCGTCACGTGGAGATGCATAGCCTGTTAATAGATGTACCAGCAGGAGACTGTGAATTCCCAGTACGCTGTGGGTGGAAAGGTATGTCCACCAATACACTCTTCTCTCAACATTAGATGCATAATTCATAAGCTCATTACTAGTATATGAGGATGTACATGTGACAGCATTAAAGAAGGACATTTGGTAAGGTAGTGAGGCCTAAAGATTGTTGAATGCTTTCTGATCAGATTGTGAGGCTACCACCAAAGGTCGTCCCAAACTGCGAGAGCACCTGCGCAGCCACACTCAGGAGAAGGTAGTTGCTTGCCCAGGATGTGGGGGAATGTACGCCAACAACACCAAACTGTTTGACCACATGATTCGGCAAAAAGACATGGAAGGTTAAACGAAATCTGTGTCAGTTGTACTGTACGTTATTTTTTTGTCATCTTCTTGTAATGTTCGGGTTGTGTTGATTTGTGCTGTAGGTCAGAGGTTCCAGTGTTCCCACTGTTCCAAACGTTTTGCTACAGAAAGGCTACTTCGAGACCACATGAGGACACACGGTCAGTACTGAGGATGGAAACAGTTTATTTCCTCTGGTTAGCTGCGCAGTGAATCAGAACAACACATTTTTGCCCAGCTGATGCTCTCATGCACTTTGTTGTCTGTGTGAGTGCCTCAGGCTCCTTGAACAGACAGCTCTGTAGTTACATTGGTAATTGAATTGCATCACTGTTTTGGTTTTTTTTGTTGTTTTTTTACAGTGAGCCACTACAAATGCCCACTCTGTGACATGACCTGTCCCTCACCATCGGCGCTGCGAAATCATATTAAATTCCGGCACAGTAACGAGAAGCCGTACACCTGCGACTGTTGTGAATACAGGTGCCAAATCCTCTGCTGCTCAGAAGCCACACCAGCATAAGCAGCTTGCACTTTCTTACCCATTTCAGCCATTTCTTTGTTTCCCTCCAAGGTGTAAGAATTTGATTGACTTGCGCAAACACCTCGATACCCATAGCAGTGAGCCAACTTTTCACTGTGACATTACTGGCTGCAGCTTCACCTCTCGCACCCTGAGCACCATGAAACTTCACCATAAACGAGAGCATGAGGTGAAAAGCGGGAGAAAATAAAGTCTTTGTCTGTTCTCTTCTCAAATGTGTCATTTAATGTTTTTCATTGTTCTGCCGTGTGAAACCAGGGGAGGTTTGCTGCTCGCTACAAGTGCCACGTATGTGATAAGTGTTTCACCAGAGGCAACAGCCTCACTGTTCATCTGCACAAAAAGCACCAATTCAAATGGCCCTCTGGACACCCCAGATTCAGGTATCTCCTCTGTTCAAGTATCCATCAGTGCAGGGTTTAAGATGTGTGGGTTGTTGCTGCACTGATGGCCTCTTCGTCTGTCAGGTACAAGGAGCACGAGGATGGCTTCCTGCGACTGCAGCTGATTCGCTACGAGAGCGTGGAATTGACTGAGCAGCTGATGAGGGAAAGACAGAACAGGCAAGTGGAAGAGGATGAGGACCTGGCTGAAGAGCAGGCGATGGAGCAGGAATCCCCTGGGATGACTCCTGTAGAGGTGCAGGTAGAACTGAGAGGTGTGCTGTTGGAGGAGCAGAGAGCTGAGGAGCCGACCATCAGCACAGAGGAAGCCATTCTGTATAATCTCTAATGAAAAGGGTTGATTAACTGAAGAGGTCTCGTGATGCCAGGATACGGCTCAGCAGCAAAGAACTTTCATGTTACATTCTGTAATCATTTGTGATGTTTTACACCTGCGCAAACACGAATAACGCCATTCATTTACGTAACAGTGGCTTCGTGGTGAAGAGATTCGAAGCATCTTGAACCTACATCATGTTGTAACATGCGCAGAGTTAAATAGACATTTTAATTCCTTAGTCTTTATCATGATGGAAACTGTAAATATATGCTTTGATATTTAAGCTGAACTGGTGAGTGGATTGTAATCATAAAAATGCCATTTTGACTAGTGTGTCTGCAAAATATTCCCAACTGTGTTGAATCCAGCAGAGCCTTAACTCAGTGCAGTTTTGACAATTTAAAATTGTCACAAAATCTGTGTTAAAAACTTGGGATTTTGACCTTTTATTCTGCATCTTAACAGATGAAAATCCTAATAAATATTTTAAAGGAGTGATTAAAGTTTCTAGTTTGATTTCCACTTGAATAACTGATATTTGATGTCGACTAGGGCGCCCCCTCCTGTCATGAACAATATCCAATTAGGCAGGGTCAGTAAGAGTTAACACATTATTCATTGTCTCTTATGCTCATATTAGATGGACTTATATTACATTATCTCAATTGAATCCCGCCCACTTGCTAAACTATTACATTCATTATGATGTGCAACAGATAAATGCCCTTCTGGAGATTCATTTAGCTCCAGTTTTACTTTACTCTGCTCCTCACATGGTGCAGTGTCCTTTTAACGTCGCTCCTTTGACGTATTTGATAATGAAATGGCAAACTATTATGTATTGTTCCCAAAACAGAGCCTGTGGTTACGACATTACTTAACTCGTGGTTTAAGCCGTAGGTGGAAGATTAGGCAGCAACAGGGCTTAGTTTTCTGTGTGCTGACAGCTTTCTGTCGCTGCTCTGTGCAGCCAAGGGCAGCTCCCTTTGACTCCCGTGTTTGTATTATAACGTGGGTGAAAATGGCATTAGACAGCTTCATGATTTAGACTCGGGTCCCAGTTGCATCAAAAGATGGCCACTGTGGGAGCGATTCTGTTGCTGCTGCTGCCGTTTGGGTGCTTCCAACAAATCATTCCTCAGATTCCTGAATGGACTGAAGAGCTGGAAGGTAGTGGTAAGACCTCTCCTACAGGCATTTTGTTTAAGTCTATTTAATCGCAATGTCAGACTGCTGATGAAATGCTCCATTCTAGGTGTGATAGAGTGGACTCCTGAAGTAGTCATCAATGACACATACTGGTCAGGCTCAGCACCTCTGTGTGTAGGAGGCTGTAGGGCGCAGCACCAGGAGCTGAGGAGAGACCGCTGTGGGGACTCAAGCTGCTGCTGGCTCGGTTACAAAACTCTCTGTAAAGGTAAAACCACCACAGTCCTGATACTACCACTGATCAGCCTGAGGGGGAATGTGCATTTATTTTCCATTGCAGTGAATTGTGGGCCTCCAGATGTGGATTACAACGGCGTGGTGTTTGGTAACGACTGGTGGGTGGGCTCTGTGGTGAGGTACGCCTGTCGCTCTGGTTTCATGCTGGTGGGAAGCCCTACCCGAGCCTGCCAGCCTGATGGCCGCTGGACTCCAAAACCCGTCTGCCTCCGTGAGTGCACCCTCATTTCTAAACCCTCTACACATCTTCCCTCTTTGCATTCTTTCTTTTTCTTCTTCTCTTCAGGTATGTGTCAGCGGGGGCGCATCGAGGTCAGCGAGAGGGAGCTGAATGGGACGTGCAACGCCACCTGCACCAACAAAAGTTACTTTGGCCCACCCAAACATGGCTGCACCCGGATAGATAACTGTAAAAAGAAGGAGACTGGGTGGAAGCGCTTCTTTGCACAGTGCGTCCCTTGCATCTGCGATTGTGCTTTATCCTGTCGTGAGTCCTTTTCCCGCAAAGCTTGGAGCCACAAATAAAGGCTTTGTTGTGCTGATGTGTCCAAGTTTGTTTGAAGTTTTAATTTTCTTTTTTTAGCATCTGCAGGCTTAGATGTGTAGACTGAGACATCAGATGAAGAGGAAGCGAAGACAGGCCCCAAAATCTGCATATTTAAAGTCAATATTCCTATGAGCTGACTAAATCAACACTACTGGATGAAGCCAGTTTTTTCATGATTGTTCACTGTAGCTATAAAGAGTTAAACCAATCTACACCCAAATTGTCGCATTCTGTTTGTCTTGTAAAGCAATATCTGCATCTTCCTTGTATTACTCCATAAAAGAAGATGCAATATCAGTCTGTAAGCACATTTATTACTCTTGCAGAGAGGAAGAAATAAAGATAAACATGAATAAGGCAAAGGAAGAGAAACCATCGAGATAAGCATCACTGCCTCCTCATTGCTCTTCTCAGTCCATCTGTCCTGGAATGAGATGAAACCATAATCTTGTTAAAGCAGCAGGAGAGCTGCTCAGGGGGCAGACTGGAGCGGAGGACTTTTAGAGAATGTATCATCAAATAGGCACATTCTTAACACAAAAATATTAAATTAAACACAGAATCTTGTATTTTTTCCAAATAGATTAATTATTGTATGGATATATATAGTTCTAGTGCAGTTCAAATGAGCAACAAAGTGGCTTTCAGAACATCTAAATAGGCTTTTTTGGATTTCATTATAAATTTTTAAAATCCCACATCCAAATTTTGCACCAAGATCTCACAATCAGTTTTCTTACATTCTTTACTAAAACAAGAGGAAGGAGCAGATGGAGTCAAAGTTGACGGACTCACTCGCAATGACGCGATAACAAGCTGCATTCAGTACAACCACTAGATGTCGCTGTTTCCATTCAAAGCACCCAACATCCAGCATTTCAACTAAACATTTGAGGTATTAATTCAGGAAAGAAACGAGAGATCCGATTCAGCTTCTTCATCGGCGTGAATGCCATTTGGTGAACCTCAGGATGATGTGCTCATTTGCTTTGGGTTTGTAGCAGCCAGGCCCTGCAAAAATTATAATAATAATAATCATTTACAGGTACCTCTTTGGAGGACATCTGGAAAGCCAATTCTCCAAGCTCATTATATCTCATTAATTTTTTTTCTTACATGGGCTGCATTGTTACTCTGGGGATGAGACTCACCCACATCTATCCTTCTGTAGTCTCCTGAGCTTTCTGACAGGATCTCCCAGTACGTCTGCTCATGCACATTTCCTGCTACTCCATTGACACTCTCCAGGAACAGGCCAAAATCTGGGTCCTCTCTAACAGTGAATCTGCAGACAGACAGGGCGTGTGAGCAATAACAGAGCCACACCGAGCTCTCAAAGATGTTAAATATAGTGTTATTGCAGACAGTTCACAAGGGATCTTACTTGAAGTCTAGCTGTGTTTCCTGCAGTCTCCTCAGCACTCCCATCAGCACACCACCCTCCACCACAGAGCTGGAATAGGACCCTGGAATCTCATCAGACAGGGCGTTCACCACTGACAGTCTGAGAGGGAGAGCTGCTGGACCTGCCCACCATGTTGTATAAACATATAAAATAATAAAGAAAAACTGGAAGGGTTCGGTTTAAAACGCATGGTCCTAAATACCCACCTGTATTTGTGAGAGCTCCTCCAGTCAGCAGCAAAAGAATCCCCACAGAGAGGAGAGGAGCTGTTCCAAGTCTCATCCTGAACAATTGCTTCCACTGCCTGGCAGACCCTCAGCTCAATGTACTTATAGGCCGCCTAACCCTCATTTATGTTAACCTCCCTGCCTGAACATTCTGTCCTGCATGCTGCCTTTCACAATTGTCTTTGTCAGCTTTCAACGTCATGTCAGACCGACGCTTAAGCCAACATTTACTGTTTGCTTTCACATTTTTGGCCACCTTAAATGGGCTTTATGAATCAAACGCTGTTAAAGTGATGTATAGTGATGATGGGTGTCTACCATTGTTTGAAAGGGTGGTGAGTTGTTTCGGGATCATTTATTCATGTGAACTTCAGTCTATACTTTTGAGACTGTAGAAAAGGTCACTTCTGTGCTCCACACAAAATATAATAGGGGCTTAATATTGCCTCTAGCCGTCAAATAAGCACGCACACAGGAGCCAAATAAAGCATTTATCTTCATTGAGGATGGTAACTGAAATCAATGCCACTAATGTTGTAGGATAAAACAAATGTGTGGCTCACATGTGGCACACATTTGGGAGCTTTGAAATTAATGAGACATTCAGATTTCAGACATCTGTCAGTCGCTGTATTAATACACAGACCTAAATAACAAATAATTAAGGATCTATTATCGCTTTGGTGCGTTTACATGTTCAAACTGCCTATAAGAGTTCGATGATGTTGGTCTGATTAAGAGATAGGCGCCTAAAATGGGTTTGATTTCCTCTCATGGGTGATGTAAGGTATGTTGAACGCGAGTAACCCCGGCTGTTTTACCGAAAATAACCCGGGCACTGCAGCATCAGTACCAGGCAGCTGCGCAGGTGCGGATTTTAAAGAGACAGCGGGATGAGAAAGCCTCCCGGACCGCCCTGGTGTTTACAAACCGTCCACAACATCGCGCCCTGAAGACATGTAGCCCGAATTCATTACAACCGGGCAGAATTATGACACGGCGGAGCTTGTGTCTAATTTCATTTAGATATTCCCATGATTCACCATCCCCGGAGACAAGAGCAAAAAGTCGGCCAAGAATATTCCATTAGATATTCAAAGAGTTAAAATCAGCACTTGGGGGGATAATTTTGAAACAGGTCGTGCCTTTCCATCCGACATAAATGGGTTTATTCTGTTAAAAACACGCTACCCGCGTCTCGTAAAACATGTATTCACTTCTGCATATTAAAACCTGCAGCCAGGCTGAGGAAACTCAGTCCTGGGCATGTTTTCCTCCTGTAGCATCCTATCAGCAACGCCCTGTATTCCATCCCGGCGTGCGCACTCACAGACGCACTAACCGGCCGCAGAGAGCATCGTCGGCTGCTGTATCGAGCTGCCGCTGAAGCATCTGCAGCGCAGTTCGCAGACCCGTTTGTCTGGTTCTGTTGCTCCCCAGATGTGACACTCCAGCATCACCGCCGCTTTACGGTGCGAGTGCGTATTTCGACGGCCGCTCGATGAATTGCGTGAAAGGAATACCAAGAGGGAAGCCAACATGACAAAGAGTCTGTTCCCGTAGACGATGATCGAGGATGCGGTCATCATTAGTTTGAGGTCGGACATGATTTTAATCTCAGGAGTTGCCGTAGTGGATGCGGGACGATGTGCGCCGCACCCCGAAAGCTATTGATGAGGAGAAAGCGGATGCGTCCTTTCAAGCCTTTCAACGGATATTTGCGGGAGTCTGGCGCGCACTGGTCATATTGGTTTTTGTAATTTCTTGTGCTAAGCTGACTGGGACTGTTTGGCGGACCGTCTGATGTGGAGGAATTGCTCCGTTATGTCTGAAGGCATCAACTGAGCACTGTTGCTTTGAGCCAGAGAGGAGAGCCAGGACTGAGCTGCTCACCTGCTCAATTCAAACAAACACATAAGTATTGCAATGTGCGTGTTTGGGGGCGTGCAAATGTGTGTTTTTATATGTGCGTAGGGTTATAGGGCCGGCTGCTGAAGCCACCCGTGGCTGTTTTGTACTCAGAACAGAATATATTATGACTCATCTGTCTTTAGGAAAAGTCACTTCTCCTCAGAGCGCGGTCATGTTTCCAGCCTCATGTTTTCACCTCATCACTTTGTTGTGAACAGGTGCTTTATGAAGCTCTGCCAACATCCTTAACAAAGTCCCTGCAGAGCAGCACAGAGCCACCACAGCCCTTCAGGAGGCCTACATTTGAAAACCATGCTTGATCCGTTCAGTGTGTGTGTGTGCGCGTGTGTGCGTGCGTGTGCACGCCTCACGTGTCCTTACTTTGGGGCGGCACATGACAAATCATGGAGGCCTTCATCGGGCTAAGAGGCCATTTAAGCCGTCAGTGATCTTATATGCTTGCAGGCTGCTGTTAATGGAAATTCACTAATGGCAGGATGGTCATGGTCAATGTTTTTTTTACCCCTCTTGGTGTGGGGATATTTTACTACTCAGAGAATGTTCATCATAGGAAGGAGACACTAGGAGAGAACTACTCAAGAGAGAATCACTAATGCGTGATTTCAGAGCAGTTATATCTTGAATTTTTTATTTTATTTATTTCAGTATCCATCTTTAATCATCCCATTTAAATCTGACCATCTGTAATAAAAGATCCACTTGCTTAGTTTATTTTTGAAAACCTATGTGAATCACAAGCCCCAAATCCTCTTCTTTTCATTGTATTGCCATTTAAAGGAGGATTGTTTCTGTTAAATAATTGTAGGCTTTTGCCAGAATCCACAGTATTTTGATCCTCTGACGTATCCAGGGTGGTCGTCAGGGAGTTGAAATGAACAAAAAGTGTTCATGAACCACACAGATGGCAGATCACAACTGTGCCACCTGGCTAGTTCTTTTTGGAAAAAGCATGCTCAATAAATTCAGACTGTTTATGTAGCCGTTCACCTTTACCTGACATGTGATGCCCTAAACGTGATGTTTAGAAGATAATTGGGTCGCTTCAGATGGAGCAACATTCTTGACGCTGTTGAAAGAGCATGCACTCTTGGTGGATCAGCAGGATAATGTGCTGCTGGACTGAAACCAGATCCCGATTTCTCACACACAGGATCTCATTTCCCTCAGCTGGCCACTCCATAAAATAAATAATAATTAGATCATATGCAGCACCAGTTTGTGTCTGCAGTGAGAACTAAACTGATCAGCACCACGCCTCCTCATCAAGGCCTCTGCTGAGGCAGCAAGTTTTCACTCATTTACCAAATGAGAAAACAATGAGCCGAGGCAGAAATGAAACTGTATTGTGTGTTTTAGCAGCCTTTCAACATGGCCGACAAGTCTCTGGAGCAGGGCACGGTCAGCATCCCCATGGAGGAGAAACTCCCCGGACCTCAGGAGGCGCCGCTGCTAACGCACCTGAAAAAAGTGGAGAACCACATTACTGAAGCACAGCGCTTCTCCCACCTGCCACGACGCTCCGCCGTGGACCTGGAGTTCAACGAGCTGTCCTACACCATCCGTGAAGGTCCCTGGTGGAGGAGGAGAGGTACTACAAGCATGTGAACGTTTGAAAAATTTCACGCGCACACACACTCCAGCATGTTGCATCAATTCTGTGCCTGTGAGCTTCTGCTGTGCTCAGCAGAGTTTAGAGGTTGTAAATAATTTACACTTGCCGGTCTGGCACCTTGCTGGCCTGTCTACAACCACCCCCCCACCCCCCCCCCCCCCCCCCCAACATACACACACGCACACACGCACACACACACACACACACACACACACACACACACACACACACACCGTAGTGGGACGATAGGCAGTGGCAGTGAGTCATGTTTGTTCAGTGCTTAAACTCACCACCCTCATCGATGATACACCTTCATCCCTTGGCCTGTCTGATCATCTGCACCGCCCTCTGCAAACTCTTCTTTTCAGCTGTACATTCAGCGGGGTGGGGATCACCGTGTGTGCCCGTGCGCGTGCCTGTGTGTCTGTGTGCATGCGTGTGCTTGGGGAGACTCTGGGGAAATCTTTTATTTACACTCTCAGCAGGAGAGCCCCTATATGATTTATTGCAGGTTGTCTTGTGTAATATTGATGTGCATTATGAAAGCCTGGCAGAGGAGTGTTTGCTGGTCCACTACATGGAGAGCACTGATGAGGAAGAGCCTGGGAGCAAGCGTTTGTCTGTTATTATATAGTAGCTTCAACAAAAACAGCCCATGTTGTCTGTGACCTTGTGCTTTTCCTCTAATTTGCTATTGAACAGTGAGTTTGGTTTTCATTTTTCTCTCCTCTGAAACACATAAAGGCAGAGCAGCGCCACACATCATAGTCACTGTTGTTCACCCAGAGTGTGCCCTGAACAGCTTTCATTGATCATTTCGGATCATTGCAAATAGCCATATAGCTGACACGTAACATGGCCCAGAACAGAGGGCATGATTTCATTTCTAACTCTTCCTTCTTCTGGTGAGTCATTCCTTAAAGCCTCAGTGATTTAAGAGGAAGAGATAAATTACAGTTGTTGTAAATTGAATAACCGTGGAGGTTTTCATTTCTTTTCTTTTTTTCTAAAAAATTCCAGGGCAGTTGAGTGATTTGTTATTCTGAGCAAGGCCGGCCATTTGTCTCTGTTGGACTCCTCTACGAGGTTTTTGTTGTGAGGGCATTCTACAGGGGAGAGATTCTCCTGGTGAAACACTGGGGCGAGAGATGAGGGGGGGGGGGGATTATTGCATAATCACTTTGTCAAAAGTTCAATTCTGATAATAGGCTTAAAAAAATTCAGCTTAATCACACATTTGATTGTCATGTTGACAAGCCAACCACAATGTGGCGTCATGTATCATACCTGCATGAAGGGAAAAGCCTCACCCTGTAATGGGGAACAATTGTGATGTTAGAGGACAGAGGTGACGAGTGTTACACAAGGTTCTCTGAATATGCACATGAAGGCTTGTTCAGATAACACTATCACTGTGCAGAACCTGAAAGAGCAGGTTAAATCATCTGTATGCACCACATGCACATGTAAGGCTGCTTCACCGACAAAGCCTGAATGGACGCTGTACATGCAATAATGCAATATTCTGGGAGAGACGGCCGCTGTCATTAGGGTCCTTTCCTCCGATGGTGGGTTTAAGCCTAGGCCTTGATTACACAACTCAGCTCGGGACAGAAGTAGAATTCTGATGAGGAGACAGAGGAAGGATGTCTACAGCCCATTTCCACGTTCCTTGACTGGAAGCTATAAAAAAGTGTTTTACAGTTTCCACTGAGCACACAGGCCTGAAAGGCTGGGAAATGTGTCATCAAGTCATCTTGAACATCAGGCCTCTCCACTGCAGCCGTTGTTATAAGGATGTAATGCCTGTGGTTTTTCTGCTGGCGCCACTGAAGGCATCACGACTGTGTTCCCCTTTTGCTGCACACTGATACACAGCTCACCTTCCACTCTGTGAAATACGCTTGTAAAAATTACTGATGATTGATGAGTGTAAACATTTCCAGCATTTAATTTTTAGGGAAATCAACTATGATGAAACTATGATGTTCCAGAGATCACATTAGCATAATAACAATTGCCAAAATGGTTCTCTCTGACCGTGGTTTTCAGAAATAGCGGTCTAGGAATTCCCCTGCTTTAGTGAAAATAACCTTGCTCTCTCTCGCTCTCTTTTTTTTTCTTCTCAATTTTAATTGCAAGGGAATTTTGAGGCTCGCTAAGCTCCATTTGAGTCGCTGTTGTTCCACCTCTTTTCGAAAGCGCTGCACAAATTAGTTCAAGGTTAATAAACCCTGCACAGACAGCGATGTACAATCACTTGTTCTAGAAGTCAAATCAATGTGTCTGCAATTCAGAACAGTTAGCTTTAAAACTTCTCCTCCAAAATCTGTGTGGATAACGTTGCACCAATACAGCTGCTAACACTGTGCTAATCTAACTTTCAGCACTTTTTCCCACACTAATCTATCTTGTTGTACAGTACACATAAATGTAAGGTTTTGTAAATTAAATTATGACAGCCTTTTAAATATAATGAATAAAATGAGTCTTTTATTACAATTTCTTTTTGGCAGGTTACAAAGCTCTGCTCAAGTGTCTGTCGGGAAGATTCAACAGCAAGGAGCTGATTGGAATCATGGGGCCTTCAGGAGCAGGGAAATCCACCCTGATGAATATTCTTGCAGGATACAGGTAAAGTGTTGCAATTTTTGTCTGCTTTTATAAAATCAGCTTGAGAAATGGCAGCGTTGTCATCATCTCTTCTAATGGAAAACAGGGAGACGGGCATGAAGGGCCAGATTTTGGTTAACGGTCGGCCGCGGGACCTGAGGACATTCAGGAAGATGTCCTGCTACATCATGCAGGATGACATGCTGCTGCCTCACCTCACTGTTAGGGAGGCAATGATGGTGAGAGCAACATTACTGTTAAATGAAAAACAAGATCACCGGCCTTTAACTCCTGTTCACTTGCTCACATTTATTTGTCTGTCAGGTTTCTGCCAACCTGAAACTGAATGAGAGCGTGCAGGTCAAAAAAGAGCTTGTAAGTCTGAATACTGTATTGCTGTCATGAAGTTCAGTATGTGCTGCAAAACACATGAGCCATTTTAGAGTTAGTTTAGAAAATCAGCATGGAATTTGTATAGGGGAGAGTGGACAGTGTTATGGTTACCTTAAAAATCCGCTATGATGAAAACCACATTCCAAATACGACCCTGATTGTTATTTTATACAGTAATGCTCATAACTGCCACAACAGTGTCAAGCTCCATGATTTCTGACGTGTCCCTGCACCAGTAAGGAGCTCGGATCTCAAGGTCATACAGCCGTGAACTGCTCAATACTGTCCGAGCAGGCATTTCTGCAAGTTGCCGGCTGTAGGATTAATGCTGAAAACAAAGGTCATAAGGACACTTAAAGGTGTGATGCACCATCTTTTGGGATTTCTCCTCCCCCTCTGCGTACACAGAATGACTCCAGTGTTACAGATTGCACTCTGCAGTGTAGGAGGTTAGCTAAATTAATACAACACTGACAAAGACTGTAGCTCTCCAGGGGTCTAACAAGGTGCACAGTAAATAGAGATTCTCACAATAGAATATTATACTATATGTCCACTTATTCTTAAATTGTACATCCCATTGTCGATCAGTATCACGACATACAGTACCCTGAAAACTAATTCAAGACCCAATTTTGGTCCATATCTAAGGTGGATGAGATCCTCACCGCTTTGGGTCTCCAAGAATGTGCTCAGACACGCACCAGCTGTCTGTCCGGGGGTCAGTGTAAACGACTGGCCATTGCTCTGGAGCTGGTCAACAATCCCCCCGTCATGTTCTTTGATGAGCCCACCAGGTGAGACCTCATTAAAGGTGGTGTTTGTGGGATCTCAGCAGGAGCCTCCAATAAAAACACGCACCTCTTTCTTGTTGTTTCTCAGCGGTCTGGACAGCGCATCCTGTTTCCAGGTCGTTTCTCTCATGAAGTCTCTGGCTCTAGGTGGACGGACAATAATCTGCACTATCCATCAGCCCAGTGCCAAGCTCTTTGAGATGTTTGATAAGGTGAGAAGGTTTGACCCAACGACTCATTAGCCATTAGAGAGTCAGTGGGAATCTGCAGTATCTTGATGACTCTGCTTGTTCTCCAGCTGTACATCCTCAGTCAGGGTCAGTGCATATACAAGGGCACCGTCCCTTACCTCATTCCTTATCTGAAGAACCTGGGCCTCCACTGCCCAACATATCACAACCCTGCTGATTTCAGTGAGTCCATCACTCTTTTATAACTATAGCATCAACGTGGGGGATATATTTGTCTTTACAAGCTTGTGCTCTTCATCCTCAGTCATTGAGGTGGCATCAGGGGAGTATGGAGATCTGAATCCAGTGCTGTTTGATGCAGTGCAGGGTGGTCTGTGCTCAGAGGAGAGTAAAAAGAATTCCAGGGACAAAAGTGACTCTTCCTGTCCCTCTCAGTATTACAGCGTGAGTGATTCCAAAGCACCACACCTTTAGGTCTAATACCTCACTGATACTTAAACTTAAACTTATTGGGGACTGTATTGGCTGTGTTGAGGTGACAGCAGCCTCAGTCTCTACCATGTCTGTAGGTTCAACATAAGCTCTAACTACCGGTAATCATGTTCACTATCAGTTTGTGATATCACCACAATGAGGCCAATAGAACCACAGGCAGAACAGCACCAGAGCTCTAAAGAATGTGCAAAAGCCCCAATCAGCATCCATAACTGTGAGGACAAATATCTGAGGCAGATAGATGCAGGTGGAAACGCTACACTGTCTTTATGGCATGATATCATGCAAGAATGAGAATATGCAAGCCTTGCAAAAACATACACTGCAAAATGTTAATTATTGTGTGCCGATAGGAAATTGAAGACTTTGTGCCTTTGGTCTGATGGTTCATTCAAAATGAGCTATTGTGAATGTAAAATTTGGTCAACGCTTCAGAAGAGTTCAACACTCTGTGTAATTTCCCTAAATGATGGTTCACGAGAGAGAGTAATCAAACCGCAAGTGTTATTTTCTAACAAAGCCGCTCTAATAGAGCCTGTTGAGTTGCATTAGCCCTTGAAGCTGCACTGTTGTTTATTTCTCTCCAAATTGTTCCTCCTCTCCCTGCAATTGATCAAACTCTTCAGCCTCATAAGTCATTTTTTGACAATTGCATCTGCTTCACTATTATCCCTACATGGTGCGCAGCACAGACTCTAATTTTTTAAAACTGTTTCATAAATGTATGGATTTCCTCTGTTCCCATTTGTTGCCTTTTTTTCTTCAGTTTCCTTAGTATATCTCTCTGGTTTGTGTTCCAGTATCGTAGTTCTCTTTTCGCACTTATTTCTCACCTCAATATTTCAAGAAATACTGGCGTTTTTAGCAAGATATTCACACACATTGTTACAAAAATGCACCACAAGGCTTGACATCGGCGACCAATTTTTCAGAGGATGATATGTAGCAATGCCATTAGCTGTCACACGTTCATCTCTGCTTCTCACCACAGGACACTGGAACCCTGGAGAAACACAGTTTTGCCACCAGTACGTTCACACAGTTCCGCATCCTCTTCAAAAGAACCTTCATTACAATATGCCGGGACACGGTAAACTGACAACTCCTGTTCAGATTGACTCAGCGATGAACAGATTTAGCCTGACCAATTACTCTAAATGTGAATCTTTTGTGTTTTTAAGGTGCTGACCCACCTCAGGGTGATGTCCCACCTGTGTATTGGAGTTCTGATTGGCATGCTCTATCTCAAAATTGGAAATGACGCCAGTAAAGTCTTCAACAACACTGGCTTCCTCTTTTTCTCCATGTTGTTCCTGATGTTTGCAGCCTTGATGCCCACCATCCTAACTTGTAAGACCCCTGACACCACTCCCTAAATGCTTTTAGGTGAATTATATTTTTGTTTCTCTAAGACAGCTGCTCTTCCCGCAGTTCCTCTGGAGATGTCTGTGTTCATAAGAGAACATCTAAACTACTGGTACAGCCTGAAGGCCTATTATTTGGCTAAAACTATGGCTGATGTTCCATTCCAGGTAGCATTTGAATGATTCAGCAGATGTTGTTTTGGATGTGCACATTCACACAGGTAATGGTATAACATCCATTCTTCTAGGTGATTTGTCCAATCATGTACTGTAGTATAGTCTACTGGATGACCGAACAGCCTCCAGAAGTTGGTCGGTACCTGCTCTTTATGGCCTTGTCCACGTCCACAGCGCTGGTAGCTCAGTCCCTTGGTTTGCTCATTGGTGCTGCATCAACATCTCTGCAGGTAAGCAGTTCCTCATCCAACTCTTCCAATAAATTTGCTTTTTTTTTGTCTCACATTTGACCCTCTGTTGAATAATGCTGTCAAATCATACAATGAGCATCATTTTGTGAGGTGCAGGCCCTAGGTAGCAAACAGTGCTCACTGGTCATCACAAAAAGTTGTACGTGTTGAATATAGGGGCAGTTTTCCCCCACAGTAATGCATGGATAGTGCCAATATTCCAATTTTCTTAACATTTTTGAGGCAAAGTTTTTCCTCTACTGAATTCATATCCCTCGTTTACATGTTGCATTTAATGCAGCCATTTTTCAGTTGAGGAAATATTTTCATTTCAATTAGAATGACTAAAAATGACCTCAAAAAAAGAATTAAAAAATGACTAAAGGGTTTCATTATTGGTTATTTCCCTAGAACAGATGCTATGGAAGTTCTTATTAATGCAGGCTTTTCCTGTCCTTCACAGGTGGCAACCTTTGTGGGTCCAGTCACAGCCATACCTGTGCTCCTCTTTTCAGGCTTTTTTGTCAATTTTGACACTATTCCCAAATACCTTCAGTGGAGCTCTTACGTCTCCTATGTCAGGTACTTTCGGCTAACACCATTTCATTTTAAATCTCCAATGTTAATGACTCGCTGTTTTGGGATGTCCTGTTTCAGGTATGGCTTTGAGGGGGTGATACTATCTATCTATGGCATGAACCGGTCCGAGCTGGAGTGTCCAGGCACTGTTTGTAAGTTCCAGAAGCCAGAGGAGGTCCTGCAGCTGTTGGATGTGGAGGATGCAAAGCTTTACGTGGACTTCATGGTGCTGGGGGTTTTCTTTTTAGTCCTTCGACTGGCTACTTACTTTGTTCTGCGTTACAAGGTCAAGTCAGAGCGTTAAAATATAACGAGACATTGAGAAAAGGATGTTCAAACATACCCCTCCGGTGTCAGATAGTGTGAAGATATCTGTCTTTTCTCTACCCAATGTACATGTAAAAAAAACACGATCCAGAACAGAAAATTCCAGAATGATGTGCTGCAACATAGTTAAACTGCAGTTTCATATATTCAGAATGCTTTGTTATTCCAGGTTCCTTTCTCAGAAAATACTGCGTCTACATTGAATGCTTACTGGCCTGACTGAGGAGCAGAATGCTTGCTTCTTCAAAGTAAGATGTGGGGGATTCGGGCTGATGTCCAATAACTTGTAGCCTCTCAAAAAAAGAGAAAAAAAACCATTGAGAGTTCTTGACAGAATTCTTATTTTAAAATAATAATTACCTACCAAAATGACTCGGGAGAAGATTTCAGAATGGATACCAACATATAGCTGTGAGGGGGGAAAACTCTGCTGTCCTGTCGGATCTTCATAAGGAATTTCTTTGTGGAACAGAACCAGACAGAACAAAACAACTTTCATCAACTTTCATTGAGCTTGTTGGCCTTTGGGACACCACAGATTCTGGCTGAAGGACAAAATGTTTGTTCAAAAAAGAATAAGGCCATGGATTGTCTTATCGCACACCCACATCTGCAATCCCTTACTTGTTCCTGATTACACACGTATGTTACTGCTGAACTGGAGAAACATTTAGTGAACTGGGAGCACAATGTGAAAGCAAGCATGAATGCTTTTTACAGCCTGATGCAAATGACTGATTTATTCAAACTAGTTTGCAACAAGCACGCTTAGGTGAAGCGCAATAGCCCATGAAGTCAAAAGGGATGTTTGGCTCAATAGCAGCGATCTTTTTACACGATCCTTTGAACTGCTTCTACCCATTCAGCCGCTTCCTCCATGAGCTGTAAACGGATTCCTCTCCCTGCTTTGCTGATGTCTGACCCGTATGTGTTGTCTAAAGCAATGCTAGATACTGGAAATGCAGGCCGGGCAGTTTTTTGGTGCCTCGAAACTAAAATGATTTGGGTTATTCTGCTTATGTATTTGCACATACACCTTGCATCAACATACATACTCGCTGACTCACATGGACACGCAAATATACAGACATACACACACATGCACACTAACACATGTTCACTGTTGGCAGTGTTTAGAAGAGCCTCTCCTTGTCACAAGGCAATGCAAATAATTTTCAATAGACTTGCTATGAAATATTTGTTACTGAAACTATGCTCCTTAGTAACCCTTATTATAATGCATAAGATGTAAGTATATAATCAATGATTGTACAGTGAATATGTCATGCTATAAACAAAGGTACATTTGCACTTTTTGTGTATGTTTGTTCTATTAATAGTTATTTATCTTAAATGTTATTTATTTGTGTTTAATTTATTTTGCCTTATCTACTGTATGTGATGACTGCTGCTTGAAAGGTGGGAAACAGCAACCAAATGTTGCATGTTTACTTTAAAAAAAAAAAGAAGAAATGTATGACTTTCAGAGTGAAGCATAATGGCTGTATTTCCTCATTCCTGTTTTAGGAGATGCTAATTGTCCCCTTTTTGCTGAATGGTTTTAAGATGATAGAAGACATCATAAGCCATGAGTTTGTTGTTCTGTTATGTATTGGGGAAAAGTCTGTAATGGAGGTTTGCGTTCTCTTCTTAATAGCAATATTCCTCATGATTTTAATTGTTATACCTCCTACTGCTCCGGCATCTGTCATTTATTTTTTTATATCACGATCTTGAGGTTCTAATGCCTGAAATTTGTGCAATAATCATCCAAAGGTATGAAGGGAAATGTGACACTGCAATTTGATTTTTTCCATTTTAGCTTTATTATTTCATTGCTGTAGCAGAGCCTTATTGGTCAGATATGTTTACTGAGTTGTGTTCTCTAGGGATTACTGAGAGGAACAGAAACAGAACAAAGATAGTAAAGTGTTCTTCGGATATAGCCACTGCAGAGACGTTTGACGTCAGTCCCTCTTGAGATCATTCATTTCTAACTGAGTGCAGTGCGACACACAGTGCTAGCATATTCTTTCAATTATTGAAAAAAGAAAAGAAAAATCAAAAGCCAATAGTTTGTAGCAGGACTACAGTTGGACCTAAGTAGAGAATCTACCCCATCATCACAAAGCTGGGATAATCAGCAACAGAGGGCGTTTGGGAGTGTTAATTGTCAACACCTCTCTAGAACCCATGAAGAACAAATCATCACTTCTCTGTGGCAAGATTTGACATTTATAGTAGCAGGTACAATTTCCAGTAGGAACTGGTCACCAAATATCAAAGATACTATCAAAGCCAAAGTAATCTAAATTCAAAGTTCATGCTCGGGTCATAACAGATTTCTATTTGTGTTTGTAGGCATCAATTTCCCAGTGGCCTTTCAATTTCTATTATTCATATGATCATTGCTACCAGATGTGAGTTGATCCCAGATCAGTTAATCAAATGAATGAACAGGATTTCAGATTCTGGAAGCAAATGTGTGAGATACAGCTATTTTTCTTGGGTTGTTTTGTTTTTTTAATTTAATTTAATTGTTGTGTCCCAATTTTTCCTGTTATATCTGTGAATATCTTTTACCAGTCTATCCCAATAGAAAGTAAAATTCAGAATTGAAAGCCGTTGTTGTGCATTGAATGTTCTTTTATTTCAATAATTTATCGTTTGTATTTTTTTTTTTAGAAAATAAAAATGCAAGTCTGTAAATCAAACACTACTCCCAGGGTTATAATAAAATGCTTTATATCCTTTGCTCTTGTAAATTCATATTACTTACTCATGTGCATTTCATCATTTCCTTGATACTCAAATTCCCATGACCATTATTAAGTAACCTATCTGGCGATAAAGTTTCAATTTTCCAAATATGATTTAAAGCATAGACAATACATTTTGTAAGATTTGTTGTTCTAGGTTGAAGTACATGTTTAACATTTTAATCCAGAGTTACATTGAAGGATTTGGTTGACAAGAGGGACCTCTGCTGGTGACCTCCGCTTGACTGTGCGGGTATTTTGACTCATTATATGCCCAGACTGGCAGGTTATCGACCACAACTTGTAACATTTTGGCATATAGGATGAACTTCTAATATTGTTTGGAAAATCCACTCCAAGTCCTCTTGATTCTATGGCTTTTAGCATCACTACTCCCAGTTTTTTCAAGTAACACATAATTCTTAACATTAAAAAAAAAAAAAAGTTTAGCCTAGGGGCATGTTCTATCAACACTGATAACTAATTTGATAAATAATTTTCAGGAAATGTTGATAATGGGCCAAGAAAGAGCTGATTACATTTTGGTGATGTTCTGGATTTTTGACCATAAAGCAATCTACTATGTTATATAACCTTATATTACTACTGCCTATATATGTGGTGTTACTGAGCGTTTGAAGGACTTTCTTAACTCTAGGATCTTTATCATAAAAGCTGTTGGGGAACTCCGACCTCCACAGAACAGGTTATTTGCCCATTTTGTGACTTACATCCGTAGTACATGAATGTTTCAGTACATAAGCTAAAAACGTTGAGATACAAAAAAGTGATAATGCTGTATGTATAAGTCGGAAAGCTTTTAAGTAATATAAATTAAATACAATACGTATATTCTTTATTCGTGATGAAAAATATCCCTCTGTTCCGGTTTCGTTTTTCCGACTTCCGTTTCAGTCGTTTACCGAAGAGTTTTTATCTTGGTGTACAGATCATCTTTGGTGGAGACCGGCATTTTCCCACAACACCCTGCTCCAGCCTTCGCTGTTGACGAAAATGGCGGACAACTCGTCGGTACGATTTCGACTAACACCTATTTGTTTTAGCAACAGTGCCTATTTTTTAATGTGTATTGACGTATTATCTTCTACAGGTTGAGATTGTGGAGGGCTGTCGCCTCCCCGTTCTCCGAAAAAACCAAGAACATGAGGATGAATGGCGTAAGTATTGTCCGGTTGTTGTCAAGGTGCTAAGGTTGCTAATGCTAACCAGCGAACCCCAGTTGTTAAGATACGGCCTCCAGTTAAAGCGCTGTAAACACGCACAGGGCACACATGCACTTACACACTGTACAGGACTTTAAATATACTGCTCGTTTCAGCCATTGTTACATTTCTATTGCGGACAATGAGACATGTGGTGACATTTAAAAAAACATTGTGGAGGCTAGGCAAAATCTACCAAACATCAGACTTTTGTCAACATATTAAGATGGATTCAATTTGACATGTCAAGTGGGATTTTGGAGTTGCCTCACAGCTTCACTTTACCCCTTCTCTCCTACTTTTTAAGGTTTATCCTTGCACTTTTTTATACCAGAACCTGTCACTGATGTGCCAATTGCAGGAGTGGATTTTGGCATTTTAAACGTTTGTTTTTAAGATTAGCATAATGTTATCATAGACGAGGAAAACATTTTGGAGATGTCTAATTAATCAGTGATATAAAACCTAAAATATAACCAGGGCAGATAATATATTAACATAGATTAATGCTTCTTGAGCATGCCAGTGAGTATTATCAAGTTTTCAGTCTTTATGACACATTAATTTGGACGCTTGGTTTAATTTCAGTTCAAATCTGCTTTTCTTTCTTGCAGCGCTGGCTGAAATTCTTAGTGTGAAAGAAGTCTCTTCAAGAAAGCTTTTCTATGTACACTACATTGACTGTGAGTATAGTTCTTTTATTTTTCTTGTCATATCTGAACTTGAATTTCTGCGCAAAGGTTTTTTATAGCTAATATGTCCCTCATAAATACTTAAAAGTCAACAAGCGCCTGGATGAGTGGGTCACGGCAGACCGTCTGGATATGAAAAAGCTTCAGTTCCCGAAGAAGGAAGCCAAAACGCCAACCAAAAATGGTCTTCCAGGTTCCCGTCCCAGTTCTCCAGAGAGAGAAGTGGTCAGTATATGTTGCACAAAAACCTGTGAATATTGTAGCTACACTATCAGTATTTATAACTTGTGATCATTTATTTCTTCAGGGCAGGTTGCAAGGAGTTGTGGTCTGCTCTGTTTTACTGGTGTCACTTTTTGACAGTATACATTTATTGGTCTAAAATTTCTATAGAGACCCCAGGTTATAAAATTTACATCTAAAATTTCACAGGATTGTGATAGTTGCCTAAAATACCTGATTTTTGCGGTAGGCTGTATGTGGCAATGAAAGTTATTGGAACACTGGAGGAGCAGAATCTCCCCCCAAAAATGTGTCTAGGATTTCAAGGTCATGCATAGTTTGCAACAATTGGTGCTTCTTGTTTAAGTAGTTGTGATTGCAGTTACCTGGAGGGACTGTTTCAAGGTGCCAGCTTGGCCTAACACTCAAATGTCAACTGCATTCTGATAACTATTGGTCAAAGAATAAAGTTATTTTAAAGAGTAATGAATGAACAACAAAGTAAATGTATTTTTCTGACAGTAAGTAATATACTCTCCTTGTAGTAACACAACAAAAATTTAGAAAATGTGTTTTAGTATTTCTGCATGTCTGCTATTAAAATCGCTTAATTACGAAGTAGGAGTATTATTAATTTGAGGGTGTACATAAATGTCAGTTAACCCCTTTCCTTTTCCTTTGCGTTCAATTCAGAGGAAAAGTCTAGATCTCAACCTACAACCACAACAACAACAGCAGCAACAACAACAACAACAGCAGCAGCAACAACAACAACAACAGCAGCAGCAGCAGCAGCAACCACAGCAGCAGCAGCAGCAGCAACAACAACAACAACAACCGCCTACAGCCACAGCACCTTCCAGAGGCAAAACTCTTCCCACACCGGTACAAGTTGATTTCTTCAATTCTAAAAATGATGAAAGGCTTTTGTGGGTCACAACTGATTTTGTAATTGTTTGTCAAAGGTTTGTAGGCTCCTTTCATGGCAAATCTGTAAACCGAGTGTTTTACTCTTCAGTGTAAAGCTGCCGTACACGACACTTAGCCTTGGCTGAAAGCTACAACTGTCGAGCCTGCTCATATATTTGGTCGTTATAATAGTGAACACAATACAGGTCATATCAAACAGGCACAGCCATGAACTGCAGCACAATGGCGTGCGTTTTGAAAGGTCATCTGTTTTGGTTGTAAATCACATTCTTCTAATTTTAATCCTAATGTCTGATGTTCATGTGTGCTGCAGAAGAGGAAAGGAGAGCCAGCCCCCCTGGTGAGCCAGGTATCCCCCGCCCCTCCTGTGCCCTCCATTCCCAGCGTGGTCGAACCCATTCCGGCACCCGTATTTCCTCCTGTGAGGGAAACCAACACCTTTAAAGCTCGCGAAGACCATGAGCCACTGTCCTCTGTCACCACGGTAACGGTTTAATTTGAGTGATCAGTGTTTAGGGAAAATCTTTTGTTCCTGCCTAAAAGGTCTTTTCTTCTCCTAGAATGGAACTGTGCGACGAATCGTCCCCTCACAACCTGGACGAAAGAGAAAAGCTAACTGTGGGCCAAACGATGAGGTGTGTAACACATTTACCGCTTCACAACAGTTCTTTTTATATTTATATCGCAACCATTAACTAATGATGATTTTTGCTTATTTTTTGGACCGTAAATTCTAATACAGTAGTTTTTTAAACTCCACAAGGGTGTTTCCAGAGTTGTCACCAATATTAAATACTGCACCAAACATGGGCAGGAAAGACGTCACTACAATGCTAACACCATATTTTTGATGGTTACCTTTTTGCTACCTTACAGAAATGTCGCTAGAACTTGATTGTAATTTTGCTGATTCCAGAATCTGTATCTTATATTTTTAATGCTTGCTTAAGTCACACAAGGAGTTTAGCTAATGCCCAACTGGTACACTGTTGATGTGTGGGCCACGGATCTCTTGTTTATCTGTGGTTATAATGTTGATTGTAATGTTTTTATTTACTGTCTTCATTTGTGCTGTTCAACATTTGACTCCAAGCTCAGGGTGCTGATCTTTAGGGTGTATGCAGAAGTTAAAATTCATTACCATTTTAGTGACGTGGGTCAGCCCAACCTGGTTGTGCTGTTTTTTTTATGCATCCAACTAAGCCAGTTATTGAAGGTTGACTTATTCTCCCCACATAAGATGTGTGAGACCTCCTGTAAAGACTGCTGGCATGGCCTTTCTCTGGTGGCTGTGGGTTTGTCATGTGAATTAACAATGACTCAAACTCACTTCAAATGGTTAATATAACAATGGTTACCCTCACTTTAAATTACGGTAGTTTCTAACATCTCTCATAATTTGTGATTACCAATCTCGCGATCCACCTCTGAATGAACCCCTCCTGGGTTGTACTCGCGCTACAAATGTGCTTAAATTCAATATTTCAACATTCCCCGATGACCAAACTGTCGAGTGGAAATCATTTCCTCCCCTCTCTTGTGTCCAAAAGCCTGTATTTTTGTGTCTTTTTCTGCTAGATGATAAAGGTTTTGCAGTATAACAACCCACAAAGTGCCAGTGTCTTTCTACCACCACCAGAGGTCTGTTTAATTTCCTGTTATTGCCCGTTGATTGTCTTCATCTGTCTTAGTGGGTCCAGTAAAAAGAGGTCTTGATTACCTCAGACCCCAGTTTAGCCTGTTTGGTAACAAGTCCGGCTTTGAATCTACGGTGCACAATCACAGCATCGGATCCTTGAGCAAGTAGCTGCAAAGGTACATGAGTCTAATGTTGGAATTGTGCACAACCAGGATTCCCAGGACAGTTCTGACGGCATTCCAACTGCACCCCGCATGACTGGGAGTCTGGTGTCCGACCGTAGCCACGACGACATCATCACCAGGATGAAAAACATCGAGTGCATCGAGCTGGGACGGCACCGACTGAAGCCCTGGTACTTCTCCCCCTACCCACAAGAACTGACGTCGCTGCCCATCCTCTACCTCTGCGAGTTCTGCCTCAAGTACCTCAAAAGTCTGAAGTGTCTGCAGAGGCATTTGGTGAGAAGCGCCGCCCTCGTGTAGCTGAGCCGTACCGTCTCCGGCAACGTGCGCTCAGCCGCTTGTGTCTTCTGTCCCCAACAGACAAAATGTAATCTAAGACATCCCCCAGGCAACGAGATCTATCGCAAAGGCACCATCTCATTCTTCGAGATCGATGGCAGAAAGAATAAAGTCAGTTATTATATTTCTCTCTTCACGCCGTGTTTGTGATCGGTTTGTTTCCCTAACGTCTGTTTGTTTGTTTGTTTTGCAGAGTTATTCACAGAATCTGTGTCTACTCGCCAAGTGTTTCCTGGACCACAAAACGTTGTACTATGACACAGACCCCTTCCTCTTTTATGTAATGACGGAGTACGACTCTAAAGGCTTCCATATTGTCGGGTACTTCTCTAAGGTACGTGAATGTCACACAAGTCACCGCAGCATCTCGAACAGACAGAAATCTGAGCAACGTTTCAGTCAGAAACCCTTTTTTTGTGTTTGTTTTTCCAACAGGAAAAAGAATCGACAGAAGATTACAACGTGGCGTGCATCCTGACCCTGCCGCCTTATCAGCGGAGAGGATATGGGAAACTACTCATCGAGTTCAGTGAGTGGGCAACCAGAACATGCTGAGTAGGTCATTTTTGGAGAGTTCTTTTCATACTGATAAGCTGCTGGACGTGTCACGCGCAGGTTACGAGCTCTCTAAAGTGGAAGGGAAGACGGGAACACCGGAGAAGCCGCTGTCTGACCTCGGGCTGCTGTCCTATCGCTCCTACTGGTCACAAACCATTTTGGAAATTCTCATGGACCTTAAACCTGACAATGGGGAGAGGCCCCAGATAACCATCAAGTATGCTGACCAATCCTTCAGTACCTCCATGTTGTCAAGCGTCAGTCCTTTTTAATCTGATCGTGCCGATGTTTTCCGACCTCCAGTGAGATCAGTGAGATCACAAGTGTGAAGAAGGAAGATGTCATTTCAACACTCCAGTACCTCAACCTCATCAACTATTACAAGGTGAGAGACCATCCATAACTGTAAATTCAGACATGCACCACTGGGATGGAACTATTTCCAGGTGATGGAATATGCTGTGGAATGCCTGAAATCTACAGAAGTATTGGTAAAATGGAAGAAATCAACATGGGTTTCTGCTGCGAGGAGGAAGTCCACCTTCTAATGATGGATTTGTTCTTGCTATAGGGTCAGTACATCCTGACACTTTCAGAGGAGATCGTGGATGGACACGAAAGGGCGATGCAGAAGAGACACTTGCGGATCGATCCAAAATGCCTTCATTTCACGCCGAAGGACTGGAGCAAGCGGGGCAAGTGGTAGCGTTCTGTTGGAAGAAACACTTACGAACCATCAAACACCAGGACGTTTCAGCAGATAAGAGACGGGGAACATGAAGCGATACTTGACTTTCTTGTGTTTTTATTGTGAATATTCAGTATATATTGTAGGAAAAAGACTGTCAGTTGGAACAAAATACCAGATATGATGCCAGAAAACGCATCTATTATGTGAAAGAACCTAAATTCTCAGCAGCGTGTTAAGTGACTCTTCGATGGTCTAAAGATTTTTCCTTTTTTTTTTTTTTTTTTTTTTTTTTAGGCTTGTGAATTAAATTTCCTTGTAATAATAATGTTAAACCCAGACGGGCAGTTTTATATCAATTCAACAGGCAGAACTTGTTTTTGTCTACATTTTTCCATCTCACTTAAAAGGATTTATGTCTCTGAAGGTTTTTAACCAGACTACTGGTCTCATAAAACACACAAGCTTTTTTTTTCTGCACATTGGACAAAAAATGAGTGCAGAGAAGAGAAACCTGGAGGACGACGGCTGCATTTGCCTGCATTGACGATAGGTTTGTTGATCCACTGTAGTGCTGCGTTTAAATGAACTGTCCTGTTGTTTATGTCAGTCGTGACTTCACAGGTGACCCGTCAAGGTCGGCGCCACGTTCCCTGTACCTGTACAAACTGAACCTGATTGTACAAAAGATCGGAAGCCATGTCGAACTGTTAGATGAATGTAAATTTTGTGTACAGTTGTCTCTTTTTTTAAACTCGATGTAAACAGGCTGCACAGTATGAAAGGGAGATTTAAAGGTGATATATATTTGGTTTGTTTTTATGTGTATGTGTCAGAAAGGAGGTTGGATTTACCTTTGTGAAAGTGATTTAGCAGAAGTGAAAGAGGTGGAGAAAATTGGACCTTTGATATCAAAATCTTGAATTGATAAAAAAAAAAAACATCTCAGAATTTCTGTGTCATGAATGCATCTTAACAGGATTTGTCATGTACCGTTAAAATGAGATTTTTATTTAGTTTGCCACCGTTGCATTATGATACGAAGCGACCAGTTGAAGTAGAAACAATATTTACTACAAATTCGGACAGACGGTAATGCTGTTGTTGTTTACATCGGCCACCAGGGGGCGCTCTGAACACACCGGCTGTCAGTGCAGCGTCACATTACCAAAGTTAAAACCACAGGCTAAAATTAGCCCAGAAGGATGCTTATTGAAGGGGAAATGTAATACAACCCGCAGCCTCCACTGATGTAATTGTGTTAGAGCTGCAGAAAGACTGAGAATGGACACCTGCGCTGGATCAATCCTGCTGCTCCACGCAGGTGGACGCATAACAAGTGTTTAAAAAGCAGCTTTAAAGTGAGCATCTTAGAGCTGCAGGCACATTAGCATCGATTGTAGCTGACTCACTCCGCATCTGGATCAGATGTGTCGACCTGTATCGGGGGAGGTAAAGAACTGGGTTTTGGCTGCGCTGCTCCTCGGCACGTCTCGCCCATCTTCTCTTCCACACCAGGCAGAGCCACCTCTTTCCCAGGAGGGCGCAGGGGAACTTCACACTCATTTAATATCCTCTCACGTTGCTCACTTGGGAAATCTTCCTGAAATTCACATTTTTTTTTCATCCTGATTCCGGCATGTTCTGGCGAATCGTCAGGGAGCCAAACTCCCTCCCCCCCATTTTTAATTTAAACTTGTTATTGCAGGTAGAAATGGTCAAAACTATTAGGAATCCCAACATGTGGTCACATTTGTTCTGGAAAATGGGATGATGGCATGATAAACTTGACCTTTGACCTTAAATCCTGTTGGTACAGTCTGTGGGTTTTGTCTAATAAAATGAAAGGTGATGATTTTCTCTGAGGTCCAGCAGAGATTATAGAGGCACTGCAGCTTGGTGAGTTTTTAGAATAATAACAGTTTGACTGTTTATCATGTTTCGTTTCTGCCGGGGCCTCTGGAATCTCATCGTGGAATATTTAATCCCGGACAGACAAAGCATCAGTGTGTTTGAGAATGTTTGAAAGGCTGTTTTTTTTTTTTCTTTCCACTGGAACGTTCCCAGCTGTGGCGTCACCGTGCACAATGACCTCTGGTGCGACCCACTGTCAGATGGCCACAAATCACTCACGTTCATTGCAAATTCCAAGAAATCCACAGTAACGCGACGTCATCTGCGAGATCGGACCGGGCCGGTCTCGAAGGTTCGACACCTGCTTCCATTTTGATCCCACTTGGGCTGGATTATGTTTCAATACTGGACCGAGCGGAACCCCCCCCCCCCCCCGCCGCCTCTAAACTGTAAAACCGAGAGCGCTATCAACTAACGCCTCGGTGTTTTTTTGTCTTTCTTATCTCCTGGAGACACACGCCGACAGCAGCCTCCTCCCCCTCCCCCTCCCCCTCCCTCTGCTGCCCCCACCACCAGACTACAGCCACTGACCTGGTAATGCACACGGCCATATGGTACCGCCTGGATGAGGCTCCAGCAGTAACTGGCGGGGGGATGATGGCGGACACTGGTTCCTGTTGCGGCGAGGGGCTTCCCGTCCTGACCTCTGGTTCCTCCGGACTCGCAGGTACCTCCTCCTCTCTTACTTCCGCTCCTGCGGTCTCGTTCTGGAGTGAGCTGATTGTCGCGGCCTCGATTCTCCGCTGGCTGCGTTTGAGGTCTCCTCAAATAAACACACTCCCTCTTTCACGCACACACACACACACACACACACACGTGCTGCCAGTCTCCCCTTTGGTCCCCTCTGGAGCATTTATCAGTGTCGCCCAGAAATGTCAGCAGATAATGGACGACCGAGTTTCTTTCTACATGTTTAAGAGTTGCTGAAAAGGCAGAAAGATGGTCAGTGGAAATGGAATTATCTGTGGAAGCTCAGGTGTGACCTTGGTCAGGGCGAGCGTGGCCTCACTGCAGCATCCAGCCGTGTCCCCGCTTCCACAACAGTCGGAGGAGACCGCTCTCGGAAGCTCCGCGCAGGTTCTGAATCTATATTCTCATTAAGACCTGGATGCTTTACGGGATCTAGTTTATCGAGCCAAAAATCTTCCCTTTGGTTTTGTTTTCGCGTTTGATCTCCTCCGATTAAAAGTTTCGGTGTGCTCATTTCACACCCGAGAAGCTTCGACGTCAAACAGTTGTTGTTGCCTTTTATATTTCAAATCCACTTTCCAGAAAGTGCTGTTTATCTGAACCAGTGCACATTCCAGAGACGATCATCAGACAGAGGAACAGTGAAAAAGCTGCTAAAATGTGAACTCCAAGCTTTTATAGAGTCTTATTGAAGTGAGATTTTAGCATTTCATAATTGATTATTGAAATTACACCATTAAATGAAGGCATGATGTCATCAGATTACGAATCCTGATGGTTTATTTCTGCCAAAAACACACGAGTAATACGACGAACAACAGAAAAGAACCAGTGATTGATAGGAGGTGAAATTTAAATTCACCATTTACAGGAAAAAGACTAGAAGTTTTGAGCTCCCGTGACAATGAATCGTGTTCAAATGCACAGAATTAGATTTAAAATGACCCAAGAATGGATGCAGGTTGTTTTATCTTCCTTTGGCATTTTTACATTAAATTGATAGTGTTTAGGGGAGAGAGAGAGAGAGAGAGAGAGAGCCCTCTGCTCTGCTGCTGCTTTTTCTTGGGGGGAGGAGAGAGAGAGTCTGGGTAAAGCTAGAGAGGAGGAGGAGAGAAAGAGGGGGCTGGCTTTAGTATGATGTGAATGGAATAGAGTCGGTGTGAGAAGGAGAACGAGGGAGGGAGGGAGGCACAAATCAACCTGCCTCCTGACTTCAGCGGCAGAACAGAGGAGACGCCGAGCTCAGGGAAGTGTGGACGCTGCTTCTTTATTTTATTTTCGGAGAGAGGAAGGAGACGAGCGCACGGGAGGAACTGAGGGGAGGAGGAGGAGAGGCTCGCCGTGGAGACAGATAGCAGAAAAATGCTGTCATGGGGAGAGAAGGGGAGGGAGTCGGCAGAGAGGAACAGGATGAAACAAGGCAGGGTCGAGCAGAGCTGAAATGTGGAGGTAAGCCTTTTCTTTCTGGGTGGAGGTAACTCCATTCCCGTTCCAGCCTCCTGCCCCCCCCTGTCCTCTTTCTGATGGTAATGAATTCAGATGGACGGAGCTATGTGTGCCACATACCTCTGTGCCGACACAATGTATGAGAGCGGAGCGGCTTGACTCACCGTCACATCATGATCCAGCTCTTTAAAAATGCAGCTCTTCCGAGGGAGCAGAGGCGCCCGCGCACGCAGCGCTCGCACGCTCCATCGCAGCTTGGAATCCAGCTTGCAACCTTTGTCGCATTTCATCCCCGGCCTTGCTCCCCATCTCCTCCTCCCCCCCCTCCTCCTCCTCCTCCTCCCCCCCTCCCTCGACACTAACCCCCATCATCTTCCCTGTCTCTCTCCATTGTGCGCTCTCCGGCGAGCCGAGCTTCGCCTTGAAACCCGGCGGTGTGACATTGTGGTGGAGACGCTGCAAAAGCCTCTCTGCGGCCAGACTTAGGGGCAGTGTGCGTGTGTGCGTGTGTGTGTGTGTGTGTGTGTGTGTAGGGGGGGTAGGGTCACTGAGAATGGAAAGAAAGAAAGGATGAAAAAAACCAAAAGAGCATCACTGATGCCTTTATTTTATTTGTATAATTGGATGTCCTGAGAGGCCGGTGGCGAGCGGGAGGTGGACGCCCGCGACGAGTGCAAACAATGACGGAATGGGAGAGCCACAACCCGGCATTGGGGTGTTGTTTTCAAGGTGGCACGAAAAAGCAGGGATGCAGGAATCAGACCCCTCCCTCCCTCCCCCCTGCTCCCTCCCTCCCTCCTCACCTCATCCTCCTCAGCACCCCCCACGTTGCACCGTCTCAATTTAGGACGGGGCGGAGTGTCGGTGGGACTTTTTAGGGATGGATGAGGCTGCTGCGGGGGTGGGGGCGGGAGAGGCAGGGATGAGAGCTTTGTGGTTCGGGGGGGGGGGGGGTACACAAACAGCGGCAACAGCTTACATAAGCCAGTGCACTCAAAGGACGTGCCATTTAATTTACATTGAGCCGCGCGGGCCCTCGCAGTGTGGCGCCCGCTGCAGTTCACACGATGGTTTTGGAGGTGACGTGCACCAATATGTGGCTGTGTGTGTGTGTGTGTGTGTGTGTGTGTGTGTGTGTGTGTGCTCGGACGCAACGGCGCTAACAGCCTCTTCATTCCACACTGCTGCTGTCGACGCCCCCCTGGCAGACCCCCGCGCCGCATATACAGAACTAAACCCAACGGAACTTTGGAGTGGGATCATTCAGGATGGAACCTAGAGAAACAAGTTCCTGTTCTTGATCACTGACGTCTGCTTCAGTGGCGTTTCCGTCCCCACGTGCGGGTCGACCGGGCCCCCCAGCGAAGTCTCTTAAATTTGGCAATCTCAGATGGTGAGTCATTAGCGCCCCATTGAAGACGCCGGCACCAGATGATACTTGCCGACCCGCTCGCTGGTATGTGATTGGTGTTGTTGGAAGCTCTCTGACGGATGGGTGCGAGCGTGTGATCTGACCGGAGCACGTTGGGAACGCTGTGACTGCAGGGACCCGAGGTGCCACCGCCCGCCCCCGTGGCGGTGACGGGTTTAGCAGATCTCCCGGAGTTTCTAAGCCAAATAGTAATGCCTGATGATGCAGGTGCCATCATTTCAAACGCGGCGACCTCTTGCCAGGTGGTACACGAGCGATCGATCGGCCTGCTTTTATCTCATGCGGCGAACTGAAGCCTGACTTGTTTATTCAGTTTTAAAGGAGCTCGTCTATGCAGGGAAGCAAGGCCATTAAAATAATCCCTACATGCTTCTGCCTTTGTGTGTTTGAAAAGCCCCCCCCCCCTTCTTTCCCCTTTAAATGCAGGTGGACTTGAATAACCTCCGTGCGCTCCCACACCAACGGCCGTTGGCGGCGTTGGGCAGCGAGATCCTGTCTTGGTCGGACCTCACTGCTGTTTGTCAGCCAGGATTCCAACGTGAGCTCTCGCTGTTTGTCCTGTTTCTGCTCGGAACCGTCCCGAGGCGACTCTGTCGGGACGGTCCGGCCCGTTTGTGGCTCGTCCATCAGACAGGAAAGTTGCCTGCAGGTTTGAAGGATCTGTTTCGGCTTCTAGTCGGTCAGATTTGGATGAATGTGATGGAGGGTTACCGGGCAGATTTTGTCTGACTCAGCATCGTCTCACTCCTCTCATTTGGAGTCATTTTGCATGGCTGCACCCCCACTGGCTCCCTGTGGGGGCTCATTGAGGGAGGCACAGGCGGGCAGGCGGAGCCTTGGCCTCATTGGATGCTGGCAGTGGAGCGTGCTGGGAGGATCCTCTTAACTCGTGCTCTGTTGTCGACGGTGACCCCTCGCTGCTCTTTTAAAGGCCCCCCCCCCCCCCCCCCCCCCCCCTCCAATGAAAAGTGTGTTTTTAACCTTTTTAAGATCACAATCACATTATGCAGCAGAATAATGGGAGGCCTCTTAGTCCGATGTTAGGTGACGGTGTGTGTTTTCCGAATGATTCCACCTACATCTGGGGGGGGTGCTTCAGTTAGGGGGAAGCTGGAGTCAGAGGCGCCTAATGATGTAATCGTCTCCAAATGTGTCAAGCAGCCTTTTTGATGCTGTTTGATGTTCTCATCTTCCGCGAATTCCTCGGGTTTCAGGTGCACTCGGCGTGTTTTTCCGCACTCCAGCAACTCGTGCCTGATTCTGAAATCGCTCCCAGTTATTCCATACACACACAGCAGCGTGGCTCCTTCTCATTGTTCCTGCTGCTATTACAGGAGAAGTGCTCTCGAGGGTATTCAGAGCCACTAAAAGCAGGACCAGGATCAGTCATTCTCTCTCTCACACACACACACACACACACACACACACACACACACACACACACACACACACACACACACACACACACAGGCTGCACTGCTTCATCTCCACTCTGGGCAGATAGTGATCAAAAAGACAGAAAACATCCCAGAGTGAGGAGAGTTTAAAAATACCCCTGTGAATAAATATTCCCGGTTCCAGATGAAGTATTAGAGATTATCAAGTTGTTGTTTTTTTGTCAGACTTTGTGCTCTGCCGCTGTTGTTTGGAGGAAGTTGCGGGTCCACGTTGTTTCGGTTAGATAGCGACAGCAGAAGTGAGAGGAGGGAGCCGACGGTGACACACCAGAAACCGAGACGTGACCTTTGCCACGCAGTGCACATGGTGTCTGTTTATCTGCAAACCCCCTCACCTCCATTTCCAATGTAAATGTTGCACCTGTGCAGCCCAAATGTGTTTGTTCGCTTTGATTGCGACCTTTGAACACTCGATTAGGATCCAGAGCCGATGATCTATTTCTGTTTTGTTTTTTTTAAAGTTGCTTCATTTGGTTTTCTGATCAGGGTTACTTATAAAAGATTAGGCACTCACACTCTAAGCTCCCTTTAATCAAATATGTATTTTTTTATTATCAGATATTATTTTATTTATCAGAAAATAGACTTGACTTTTAAGGGGGCTCCACGTTTGCTGACAAATGGAGCTCTGAGACATTCTTCTATTATTTCCGTGCGTTTGTGGTGTAAAAACGTGCCTTGCAGTTGTTTGTGTGCTCATTTCATACCTCAGTGAAGGGAGAAACGCCGCAGAAATGACACCGTGGCCGCGGGCCCGCTCTGATGAATGTAAGGAGCGAGCAGCCTCTGTCAATCAAGTCGTGCAGGCACTGGTGCACATGATTCACAGAACGTGATGCGCTTGTGCTGACCGTACAGCGTCACGGGGGAGCTCGTCGCAGCACATCCTTGCTCAAGCTGGTGGTTTTTCTATCTAGGTCAGAATTTGCAGAGCACTCAAGGCCACCAGACAACGAGACTGCAGCTTCTCTGAGCCAGCACGATTACAGGGAGCTCCAGAACACGACCCCTCCGAATATAGATTTATTTTTCTGATTTTATTTTGCGAGCTAAAAGGATTTATTGGAGAAGACGAAACCCTTGTCGGGCAGCAGGAATAAAATGACACAGCAAGAAAGACAAAGATGATTCAGCACGTCCGGAGTCTCTAATGGGAGACTCCAGCCCGACTGATAATCCACCTCAAACAGCATCTCTGGGTTTATCCATCAAGGTCATAGACTAGAGGTCATAGAAGCCTAACATGCACATGTCTGTGCTGTCATTCCAGCATTCATCGGAAGACAAAACTGCCTACTGTGATGGTTCGCTTGCCTCCCGCGTCCTCGTCAACATGACAGTACTGTTATTATTTAAATCTTGAGTAAATGAAGATGCATTCCAGTACACGGATGAAGGGGGAACAGCGAAGGGCTGCAGCCGCCCAGCACAATAGAAACAGTCATGATTACCCCCTCACACACACACACACACAGGCACATGCAGACACACAACCACAGCTGCTCTTCCTGTCACTGTGTGTCTCATCTATAAGGCTTTTATAGAGTCAGCAAAGACACACAAACATGCACACACACATTAGCCGTCTCACATTAAGGCCTTGACTCCCTCTGTCCCTCCTGCCACAAGGTGTATTTTCAGACACACAGGATGTGGCAGCGCTCAGCCCACACAGTCCATGTCAAGGCAAATATCCCATCAAACAATAGTGTGAGCTGGGTGCTTTCTTGTTGGAACAGCACGTAGCGTATGTGCGAAACAATACTGCTCACATCTGTGTTCGATAGCAAATCGGTTTAATCTGGTTCTATATATTACAGGGGGAAGTGTGATTTTAAGGTGGTCAGTGCTATAGGTGGGCGCTTCTCTGAGCAAACTTCCTCTTTGCAACAAAGCAGAAGTTTGGTGTGGAGAATAAAAGTGATGCAACAATTCCTGTAACGGGCCCACGACTGGAGCCTGACGTTAGATGGCGTTAGCTTTACATCACAAAGGAGCTCCGCTCTGCGGGTGTCAGCGAGCACACCCTCGATGTTTTAGCAGTGGGCAAGGCAGCGACTAATCAATGAATTATTGACATCTTGGTAACCCTCAACTCCCTTTTCCCCACCCTTATTGATAATTTAGTAGTCATGCAGAGCCCATTTTCATATTTTTGAAGCAGAAAATACAACTATGACCTCTCCTTGCATGTGGCTCATCTGTGTGAGCAGTTACACAGCGACTCTGTTGGTTCTGATTTCATTAGCTGGCATTAGCTGGCATCCTTCTACGTTAGTGTGGGTGTGTGTGTGTGTGTGTGTGTGTAATCCCTCCTTGAAACTCTCCGCAGCGGTGACACTGGGATAAATTGCAGTAGCACTGACAGATTAGCAATTAGCGTGGCAATTAGCTTGACAGGAGAGAAATACTCGAGGATGAGTGTAAGACCGCTTCAGGAAATTGCTGCTACCTGCCAGTGTCACCTTTAGGTGTTGTGAAAACATTATCAGTCCAGGATCATTTATGATACTTAATATTTAAGTTGAAACGGGACGGAGGTATAGGACCCATTACCGATGACGAGATCACACTGGCTTGTCGTCATGTTTGCTAGCAAGTCTCTGTTATGCTCAGCAAAAGCTGAAATTTCCTGAGATTCCTGACAAATTTCCTCTTTTCCTGCCAGCCTGACAGTTCTGCTCGCGTGTGAGATCTCGGCCTGTTGAGCAGCGGGTAGTGGGGGTGCAGCTCAGGCGTCTGTGGGGACCAATAGCTCAGAGTGACATTTGCAAATGGTTTGAATGAAGAAAAAGACATAAAACAGGGGCTGAAAGAGAGTGCTGCAGTAGAATCCACTTAACAGCCTCTGGACTTGGCCCAGTTTACTGTCTGCAGTGGGGCGCTGGATGCTGTCGTTGGGGAAAGATTGAGGATTGTTGTGCAGTATAATGAATTTTCTGGAGGCATTAATCCACCTCAGGGTTCAGCGTCGTTTACTCTGCAGCAGAGAAGGAATGCAACCTGATCTAAAACCTAACGTGATTATATGCGATCAATAATGCAAGTCAGACTGTCCCAGGCTTTAAATTTGCAAAAAATCAATCGCAGTTAGACGTCGACTGTTGGATAAGAGTCCGTTAGGTAGCTTTTAACTATAAGTCTGGTGTTGGCTCGCCTGGTTAAAGGTTCTCTGGTGCAGCGACACGCGTGCTAACAGAGCCGGCGCCTTTATGTCATTTTATGGTCACATGTCAAAACAACGGACTTGCTTAATAAAGGAAGCCGTGTGGCACATTTCACAACTCAGGTCTTTGCTGCTGATGGAAGCTCGACACCAGGCTGCAAGTTGAAGCGGCGCGTCATGTGATCAAGCCGATGAGGCTGCAGTAAGGACCTTTGCTGATCGCATCTAAGCCGATAAGCAGATTCCCGCGACTTCACCTGAGGAGAAAGTGGATCTGATCTCACTTTTATGTGTCTCTTGCAGTGAAGCACAAAGTGGAGACGGCTGCGCACAGCTAAAGAAACCACTTGTGCATGTTCTGATCAGAGGCGCGGAGGTGTTGGGAAGTGATGATGACACCCATCCTCCCCTGGTTCAAAAGTCAGTCATCTCTTCCTGTTTGACAGGATGCACACTCATTCAAGCAGGTCTAGATAGAATAAGTCAAATAGACCCTGAGTTCTCCACATAAGTGCACGCTTCACGTAGATCAGCTCTGAAACTTTGTGTCCTGACGGGGTACTACTCCAGAATCCAGTTTAACCGTGTTCTTGGGCTTGTCTTGACATGCTAGTGGCCCTCATTTACCCTCCCCAGTTAGGCCAAACACCCATCCTGGACAGTGTGAATATGGGTCAAGAGAACGAGGGACATTTGTCCCCGCACCAGCAGATAGAACCCTTAAAAAGCAGATCAAGTGGTGCTGCTGCACTCTGTAATTTCACATTTCCCTTTCAGACTGACCCCATCTTCATTTCTCATACGCGCAGGAGCTCGACGCACAAAGAAAATGATTATTTTTTTTCCCCCCAGCACCAGAATGAAACTGGGTTTAACTCCAGCCTGTGTGAAATAATACTGAGATCATTACTGTCCTGTCTCTGCTAACGGAGCTCTAAGCTCTGGGAAGCAGGATTAAACACCACTGTCTGCATGCATTATTGAGTTTGTTGGAGAGAAAGGCCGGCTCTGGCACCACAGAGGGATCTGTGGAGGGCGCCAACCCCTCTGAGGTCTTAATCAGTGCTCCAAATGTTTAAAATAAGATCCTGCAGGGCACCCGGTGCACGCACGGGTCGTCCTTTATTGACCCGACAGAAAAACTCTTTGTATTGCACCTGAAGTCACGTGATCAAACAGACGTTCGACCTTCAAGTTTATGTCGGTAAAACAGGCCCGGAAGTTCTAAGAAGCAGAGGACATGTGGAAACACCAAAGCATATAGAGATAAGCACGAAGCCGTGCCAACAAGTCAACTCAGATAGAGGGCACTTTCATTCATTTAATACAGCGTGTTAAAGTGGTTCCTGCACGCTGGCCCGGTGTCGGGTCAGGTTTCTGTTGATGTGGCAGCAGCGTTGTGGCTCGGAGAGCGCTGAGGGTCACTGAGGGATTCCATCAACGGCTGCGCAGACTGACATGAAGATAACAAGCTGTGGATGTGGGCCAGCGCGGAGGGCTGCGGGGCCGTCGCTGGTGCTGACATCTGAGTGCATATTCAAGCATCCATCCAATAATGTTAGGTAGGGTTAAAGACGGCGGCACAAAGATCGCGTGCGTTGAGTCAGCATCAGACCGCATCCACGTCAATCTTTGCAATCAGATGTATTGAAGGCTAAAAAAGCTTCCTGTTTCTGGTGGCTGTCTGAGGCCTTTATGAAAACCTCTGAACAGGTTGATCGTTCCGTTAAAATCCGAGCTGTGATAGGACAGAAGAGGCCGCTTAGATCGTTCTTCTCTTACATGGCGTTGTTTAATTAACGGTGCTTTTGTTTTCAGAGGAACCGCAAGCGCAAAATTTAGAAAAAAAAAAAAAGAAGTAGAAACAAGAATAGACGGCGACAAAATGCGTTAGTTCCTCTTCACTTTATGGGCTCTCTGAAGATTGTTCACACTTCTCTATATGGGAACAACAGCCATCTTTTTTTCTTAACTGACAAATTTCCATCATCATCATTTTTGTCGTGTACATGGCTGTGTGTGTGTGTGTGTGTGTTGTGACCTAATTTACAGACAGAATGTGTGTTTACAGATAGAACAAAAGGAAACGATGTGGACAGCGAAGGTAGAAAATGCCATTTTATCTCCAGGTGTAAAGTGAGTGGTTAAAAAGAATTAGGACGTCGCTAAAAGAAGCGGCAACGCGCACGTTTGGTACATTCAGGACATTTAACCGAAGTCGGTGGATCACGGATGAGCTGGATTCTGCACCGAGAGAGGGTGGCGCCACAGCGGTTGCTATGGAAACAAGGACAGGAGGTTTAGGGCTCTCTGGAATATGCAGTTTGTGCAAAGATGGTTAGTGATAGTGAATGTTAACCTGTGCGGTTTGGGCCCGCTTCAGGCTCGCTCGGCCCGTTTGGGTTCCAGGCCTTTGTGGTACCTGGTGATAAGTGTGTTAGCAGAGCATCATTTGTGGCCAGGAAATAATAATCAGACAGACAGAAGTAAATTATGGGTTCCTGTATGACAGTAACCTGTCAGTTACACCTTTCATGTAACTAAGTACCCATAAAATAAAGCTAGATCCACAAATATATATGTAATACTGATATAATACTGTAATACTTTACTGAATATACAAAATGTGATTAGAAAAATACAAAAATGATTTCTCAGTGGTTAAGTCAGGTTGTTCAGAGGAATTTGCACAGCTGACTGAAGTCTATCTTCCACCTCACGGAGCCCAAGCCTTCTTTCATTGCTTGCACTTAGCGAGCGTTAGCATTTACATTCATCGTTCCCCTTTTCAATATGAGCCTGTTTGCATCAAATGCTGAACGAGCTGTGGCGGTCAGATAGAGATCAGCGAGTTTCTGCTTTAAACCATTTTTTTAAAAAAAAAACAAAATTGCAGTTATTCTGCAGAATTTCCAGTTTTTGATGATGATCAGTTGCCACCTCTTGATGCAGCATTGAGACTGATGAACCAATAGGGAGACAAGCTGATGGTTTATTATGACTTCCTCATTGCACTAGCGTGTGTGTGTGTGTGTGTGTGTGTATGCATGTAGCTCTGCAACACTGCACCTGCTTTTTGGCTGCACAGCAAGCGAAAGGAGATGTGTGTGTCAACGACAGGAAGAACGCTCAGACGTGTGACAAAAGGCTTCAGCCGTGCTTGATTGACGTCAGTGTCAAACGCTGACAGGAACCGGTTGATTTGTGCTGGAGACAGAATCTGCTCGGCTGGTGAGTCGCTCTCCGAAATACAAGGCGGCACAATTAAACTGCACTCGAAACTTTAAATAACGCTCAACCTCAGCCGAAAAAGTCGGCTGTTTATTATCTGTCAGCAATATTGTTGCAGGCTTGTGTAATATGTCTGTGGGTGAACATTCGTGAAGGTGAGGGAAGGTTTGTACTTGATTTGGCGTGTGTTCAATGCACCAGGAAGCCCCCCCCCCTTCAAATGTTAATAGTGTCTATTGTGAGCGAGGGCAGCATGAATGCGGCATTCAGTTATGGAACTATTTAGGGAAACTTTGGAACGGAAAATGTGAAAACAAGGCATTACTCAACAATCAAGCACACCAGAGCTGCACGTTGCTGCGGTGGTGTGATTTGAGCTTCCAGTGCGTGTTTGTCAGAGAGATTCTACTAAAGGAAGTGCTTCTCTGCTCTGACTGGCAAGTTTGGGCTGTTTACATTCAAAGCTGGTGACTACGATAACAGCAGCAAGGCTCGATGATGGAAAAAACCTTTCTTTCTGTCTTCTACAGGTGGCCAGTGGAGCAGATAAAAAGGGAAGCAGCAGGCACTGAAGAGTGCAGACAAATGGATGCCATAATAGAAAGGATAATAGAGACGGAGCTCCTCCCACACAGAAGGCAGAGATTTAGGCTCCAGTGTTCATCCTCCTACCTTAGAGATGCATCAAGGAGGCCCGTGTAACTGGAGTATCAGGCAAACATACATCTGCACGCATGGATGGACCCCTGCAGCCTCCAGGTGAAGTTTGGCACCTCACAGAGGCGTCTGCGTGAGCCCGAGTGAAAAAGTTGATTGAATGACGACTGAATTTCCCGGCTCCCTTTAACTTCCCACTTCCACACCAGCAACACAGAGGCCGGGACAGACATTTAGCTGGGCCCTCTGGACCCGAGTGGAAAGGATATAGTTGAACTGTTTCTCAGGCACCATGCAGTCAGATGACCTCTTCATCCGCAAGTTTCGCCGTCAGAATATGCGGCCGCCGGTATCCACCGTTAGCTTTGACTCCAAACGGGAAGCGGGCGTTGTGGAGTGGCCGCCCAGGAGGGAGGGAGATGGAGCCGAAGGAGACAGTCTCACCCCGAGCCGAGCCGGACTGACCATCAGGTCAGTGGGTCGGGGCCACATCATGCAGCGAAGTAACAGCGACGTAACTTTAGGAGACCTGGACTCCTCCGGGAAGGTCGGCGGCAAGACAGCTCGAACCGTTGGCGAGAAGGTGGCAGGGTCTCAGGGGGACTCCGGAGTGTTGCTTCATAGGGAATATGGAAGCCTGTCTTCACTGGAAAGGCAGACCCAGGCTCAGGAGTCGAGCATGGGCGAGCAGGGACCCCTGAGCCCAAACGCCCTCCGCTTCAAAGACCCTTTTCTGCTCCTGGGCCTGCAGGGAGCCCCCCCAGAGCCTGACGGGTTCTTCCGAGCTCTCTCTGCTCCAACAGGAGATTCTCCTAAACCCGCCAAACCACCGAAACCTGAAGGTCTAAGTAAGAAGAGCAAGCCCATGACCCCACCGATACCGCCGCCAGGGCCTTGTGACAATATTGTGGGCGGAGCCTGGGTTAGGAACTTTGCTCACTATGACGTCCAGAGCATCCTGTTTGACCTCACCGAGGTAGCTACAAACAGAGACAGCATTGGGAGAAAAAAGAATATAACTTCAGGGGCTTCGGCCGCCTCCCAGTTACGCCCGCTTTCCCAAACTCTGCCATCCTCACCTGCCCAGGGCAGCGGCGGCGCGAACATGGACGACCCCGAGCAGTCGCTGCTGCTGGACGAGGGCGACGGCAACGACAACGAGCTTCTCCTCAGCTGTCCGCACTTCCGTAACGAGACAGGGGGTGAAGAACAGGTGGGTCTGGGCAGGTCTCAGGGGAGACGGGGGCTCTGGTCCAGCCTGCGAACCCCAAACGATGCTGTGTCCGTCCTGGAAGAGCCAAGAGAGAGTCACGTGCAACAGCAGGGCAAGAGCAACTACTTCATAGAGCACGCAGACCTGGGAGCCCATTACTACCGCAAATATTTCTACATGAAAGGTACGTCCAGTGTTGCTTTCTCTGGTTTTGCCTTTGTTATTATGACAAGGACACGTTCTCAGGACGAACTATTACATTTAAAGAGCATCAGAACTTCTTCGGCATCGACGATCGCCTCGGTCCGGTGGCCATCAGCTTCCGCCGCGAGGAGAAGGAAGGATCCAGCGGAGCTCAGTACAACTGCAGGATCATCTTTCGCACCACAGAGGTGAACCTGCCCCTTTTCTCTCCTCCCACTTTCCTTTTAAAGCCAAGTGGAGGCGACGTGGTAACACTGTGAACGGTCTCCTCAGATGAAGACGCTGCGAGGATCCATCCTGGAGGAGTCGGTGCCTTCGGCTGCTCGTCACACGACCCCCAGGGGCCTGTCCCCGAAGAGGCTGCTGGAGTTCATTATGCCTGAGCTGAACCTGCACTGCCTTCGCTTGGCCTCGAATTCCCCCAAGGTCCGAGACACTCTGCTGAAGCTGGACGAACAGGGGGTGAGTGCTCGAGGATGGACAATAAGCTTTCAGGAAGGTCAGATTGAAGCTTCAGAGAACTTATCATGGTTAAGTGGAGGTTTTGGAAAGGGATTTGGTTCTACCTATGCCTATTTTCACCTGTAGATGCCACGAAAGATTCCGCATGGGACCTTTAAACCTTCACCTTGAACCTTTTGTTCTGTGTTTCATTCAGTTAAATTTCCAGAGGAAGGTCGGGGTGATGTATTGCCGCGCCGGGCAGAGCTCGGAGGAGGACATGTACAACAACGAGAGCTCGGGGCCGGCGTTTGAGGAGTTTCTGGACCTGCTCGGGGAGCGGGTGCGCCTGAAGGGCTGGGAGAAATACCGAGCACAGCTGGACAACAAGAGTGAGCTGAAAACACACTCCACACCCAGCTCCAAGTGTGGGATCCTGGCTGCTCAGGAAATGATATCACAAAGGCATCGGTGCTGCGTTTAAAGCCCGAGATAACTGCTATGGAGCCTCCTGTAATCTGACTAATTCCTGTAAAATAGTCGCTGCTGATTATCAGACAGCGGTTTTTTTTTTCTTTTCTCCCCTGTGAGCAGCAGCTGAGACACTGTCAGCCTTTTTTGAGTCTCTGGGATGTTGACTCCTCTCCTAATTTCACTTGTGTGGTGTGTTTCTGTCCTGCAGCGGACTCAACTGGGACGCACTCCCTCTACACACGCTACCAGGACTACGAGATTATGTTTCATGTGTCCACTATGCTGCCCTACACGGCCAACAACACACAGCAGGTAAACATGCTGCAGCACTGATGTGTCCTTTTTACCCATTTCTCCTCCGTTGCTCAATAACATAAAAATGTCTCTGTCAGTTTAAGCCTGTTTGCTGTCACTTACAAAGAAGCGGAACATGGCAAACTAATAAAGATTAAAGCTTTAAACACAACAGTAATAAATCCCCCTTAACTGGCAGAATAATGTCTTTATTCTAGCCTGACTAAGTGTTCTTCATTCTCGAGTAAGTACGTTAGTATGTTAAAATACGGTAATGCAGGATTAAATATTTTCAGTGATTTTTATTGAAGACGTAAACATTTTTCTTCTAATTAAATGATCCGTACTTTGGCACAAACAAATCTTAAATTAAATCCAAGTCTAAAGGTTTTACTTCAGTGCCGTTGGGCAGGTATTTAAGCACAAAACAACACAACTGGGTCAAACGAGAGCGAAATGTGAAATCAATAAGAGAATTGAACGGACAAGAGCGACCCATGGATGTGCTCCAGTCAGGCCATTTGTGTCAAACTCACTCAATCAGAGTCAAATATGCCCATCCCTGGATTAGCATTGGCCACTTTAGCCGCATGCTTTCAAATGTTACTGACACAAAAACAACAATTTCAGAATCGAATGTTCTCATCCTGCCCTTGAACTGATGTTTCCTGGGTGATGGCGCCGACTCTGGCCTGTTTCTTTGATGCATTTCTGTCTCTGTTCTACCTCACCAGTTGCTAAGGAAGCGGCACATCGGTAATGACATCGTGACAATCGTGTTTCAGGAGCCAGGTGCCCTGCCCTTCACTCCCAAGTCCATACGATCACATTTCCAGCACGTCTTCATCATCGTCCAGGTCCACGAGCGCTGTACTGACAAGACCTATTACAGGTGTGTTAAAAACTCCCTGGTTACGTTCACACTCTTTCACAGGCTGAGATGTGGAAATCTGAGCATCAGAGTCAGCTCCCTCCCTCTCTAACTCCATATGTGCTCTTCCCTTCTTGGCCTATCAGGGTAGCTGTGACCCGCTCTAAAGACATCCCGTTATTCGGCCCACTGTTCCCTAAGGGCGCCCACTTCCCGCGCTCTTCTGCGTTCAGAGACTTCCTCCTGGCGAAGGTAGTAAACGCAGAAAATGCCGCAGAGAAGTCAGAGAAATTCCGCTCCATGGCCACGCGAACCCGCCAGGAGTACCTCAAGGACCTGGCCGAAAACTACGTGACCACCACCCCCATCGACTCCTCCACCAAGTTCCCCCTGCTGTCTCTGGGATGCAAGCGCAAAGACAAGATGAAGGGCGCCAAAGGGGCGGAGCTGCACAGCGCGGGGGCGCTTGTGTGGGCCGTGATGGTCAACCGGCGAGAGGAGGGGGAAGGGGGAGATCTCAGGCTGCCCTGTCTGCTGGGGGTGTCGGCCGAGTCAGTGGTCCTGATTGAGAGGTGTACCCGCAGGGTGGTGTTCAACTGCTCCTGCAGAGACGTCATCGGCTGGAAGGCCGTGACAGAAGCTAAGGACGGCGGGCCCAGCCTGGACATCTTCTACGAACGTGGAGAGTCGGTGTCAATCGGTGTGATGGAGAACCAGGCGGAGGATATAAGGGAGGTGGTGCAGCGGCTCGAGGTGGGTGGATGGATTTAAAATGCCCCTCAGCAAACACTTTGATTGATTCTCACCCAAATGAACACGTCCCCTATTGTCCACCTTTGAGCATGTTCCTCATATCACCTGCAGCTGGTTACCCGAGGATGCGAGGCTTTCGAGGTCACTCCCCTTCGGGACGGCGTCGGCCAGCCCGGCTTCCTGATGAACGAGGAGGGCTTTGTGACGGATCTGCAGCGGTTCTGCTACGCGGAGAGCGGTGGGCTCCAGCTGTGGGCGCGGGTGGTGCGGCTGTGTGGACACTCGCTGGTCCACCTGAGCCCCGAGGAGAGGACTAAACTGCTCCGTACTGCACACAAGATCCACATCACGGTCATCCCACCGGACGAGAACGGGAAGCCTCGCAGGTGAGAGGGGCAGCGCGGGACCAGGGACAATGCTGTGGGAAAAAAAAAGGAAAAAAGCAGAATGCTGATTAAACTGCCTAACAAATTAAAAGATCCCTGGTGTACAAGTGCAGCCTTGCTAAATAAAGAGTCTTAGCCAGCAGCTAATAAGGAGGACGGGGGTCACTGGTCTCTAAAGACTGTGAGAGGTTCCGGTCTGGGGTCACTGCTTGCATGCTGTTGGCCTGCGGTCACTATCACACCAGCTGGCTAACAACCAATCAATGACTCTAATGGTCTCTCTTACCAGCACCAACTCCAGCCGAGGGGAGGATTAGAAGCCTTAGAATAAATACATTTAATGTTTCAGAGCTGGCTCTAGAGGAACACCTGGCCATACTCGTTTATTTAGCTTCCACTAAATGCATGCCGTAAATGCACCGTAATTCTCTGCAGGAAGTGGTGGCTTTTTCATTTCAAAGCAGTATAAAAGAATCATCGCGGCCTTACATGGAAGCACATTGACTGCCTCTAAATAAGCATTTTGTTGTGGGTTTCTTGTCTTGCAGAAGTTTCTCTGAGCTGTACCAGAAAGCCATCAAGGACGCAGAGTGTAAACCTGGTGAGGATCAGTCTGGAGAGGCTTGGGTGCTGGACGAGAGGGAAGAAGAAGAAGAAGAGGAGAAGGAGGAGGAGGAGGAGGAAGAGGAGACAGCGGCCGGGGTCAGCGGAGCGGATATTATGGAGCTGCGGACAGAGACGGAAGAGGTCGAAGGTCAGCCGTGTGATAAAGGGCAAAGCCACGGCTCGCTTCTCACGCCGCCCAGCTTACCTCTGCATCGAGCCACGTCTCTGCAAGACCAACCGGCCAATCACAGCGCAGAGGGAAGCAGCTCGCAGCTCACACGCAGCTGCTCTTTAGAGCAGCAGCCGTCCTTCAGGGAAGCGCAGTGATTGGTGAGTGTTTGTCCATATTCTTCCATCCCAGCGAATGCCTAACCCAGGAAGGATCTCTTTAATGTCACCAGCAGAGTTGGATTCCAGGAGGTGAAAAGGCCTTTTGAATCCACCAGCAGGGCTGAAAATATCTTCAAACCGGGGCTGACTCATCACAATTTAATCTCAGAGTTAGTGCGTCACTTTTCCTGCAGGAGGACGAGCCAGAGAAAGGACAGCAGAAAAGCTTTCATCCCGAATCGCCCAAGCGTGTTAAATGAACGCCAAAGCGTTGGAATTGTATCACCTACTGAGATACTCTTCTACTCTTCTCATTTGAAGTTTTACTCTAATTGGCTGTTTGGTGAAGTAGTTTTTGTAATGAGGGGTTTTTTTTTCCCCCGTTCTTCTTCAGGCCCAAATAACAAATGCAAAATAACCACGAGGATGTAACTGAACAATTAACAGGAAGGATTAAAATATTTTATCTTTGATTGGGCAACGACACAAATGAGAGAGAGAAACACAGGAGACCCACATGTGCCTGGCTGAGAAATGAGTGTGAACACTGTTTGGGTTCCCTGCTGGGATGTGCATGAGCAGGAAATTACAAAGGAAATATTCATGATGATGATACGTAGCTCTGCTGCACGCCGAAATGAGAGCGGCTGCTGTTTATTGCGCTTCCCGGCAGAAGGGAACGGTTTGACTGAGGCTGCAAAGATGTGATATTTGTGATAGATGATTGCGTGAGCGCACGATGGCGAGCAACAATCAGGTCTCAGCCTAAGCCACCGCAGAGATTACGCATCAAAGTGCTCCCTTTCCTGTTTTGACCTCTGGGTCGGACACGAATGTCACACAACGTTATCAGCAGCCGCTTCCCCTCCCTGCTACAACAGGACGGTGTTCGACAACGTCGGGCTGAAGGCGGACGGCCACATCTACGAGAACGTGGGCGCGCTGAGAGACGCCACGCCCGATCTGATCCTGGCCGTCAAACCGAAGGTTTCTCTGGAGGAAGAGCAGGTGACGGGCTGGGACCGGAGGACGTGCGTCCGTCATCTCCACTGCATCTTCTTCTCTGACCGTGTCTTTTTTGCTTCTTCAGTTTAAGGGCGCCGAGTGGGGCGATGACAAAGCTTCGGCCAGCGACTCGTCAGCCAGGCTGTCGTTTGTGGAGAGAAATTCACGAGCCCTCAGTATCCATAACTCCATCACGAAGAGTAAGTCCTTGGCCTCCGTTATTGAGACGCCACTTCATGTTTGATTCATCGTAAAGACTTTATAGGTATAAATAAATGTAACCAACAAAAACTACTAGCCAATCTTTCACTTTTAACCTAAAAGGTGTCCCCTTTTTAGTGATTATTTAAATTACAAGGGAAATAAAATTACTTTCTTTAGTTGTGCTTACTGTGAATTTGTGAACATGAAAAAGAGAAGTGAAAGAGAACTAGCCATTTAAATATTTATGTAGTGAAAATTCATTATTATTATTATTAGACATCATTATAAACCATTTTCATGTAATCCCAGTCACAAAAGCAATGATGGCTGCAGATTAAATTTAAAAGAAGTGGGAGCAATCAGCATCAATTAAAGGTATTTCTCCTTTTCCAGACACACTGCTGCTCAAATGTTGCCAAAAATGGAACAAGTGCACAGTTGCAGATCATCTCTGCTAGATTTAATCCCCAAAAACTGTTTTTGCTTTAAAACCTCTCGTTTTATTATCCTCCCACTGCATCCCCTCTGTCCCTCCTCTTTTATCCACGCTGCCCCCTTTTCCGCTAATCAAATATCACCCCTGCTCTGCTGCCACCCCCTGCCAGGGCTCAGATAAAAGGGGGACAGATGGGGAGTGGGAGGGCGAGGCAGCCCCAAATCAAGGAGCCCCTCTTACACCATCTGCTCTGCCTCTGTTGAGACTATGAGATTTATTATTTAGCTGCCATAATAGCACTCATTTCCTCATCGGATTCTTCAGATTTTTGAGTGGGGCTCTGGTTGTGCTTTATGTGCAGTACATCGTGTTATCAACCATATCGTGAGGGACTTTCACATCCATCCCACCCAGTTAAAGTAACAGAAGAAATTCCTGGCCTGCAGGAATTGATCTGGAAGGGAAATCTTCTTTATTCACCCTTTTATAATATTTGCATTGGCTCGTTATAACGGTTAAATATTTTCCCTTTGGCAAAAATGACCTTACAAAGTCAAAAATATAATTCAGTGGCCGCTGCAGACTGGAGTCATCCCTCTACTTCCTCGTCGAGTTTCTCAATCTAACCAGTTGTGAGGCGACGGCGCCCTCTAGTGGTTACATGGCGTCAATGTAGAAATATTCCTCGAAGCATTCAAACTACTGTTGTGTTATACAACTCTTCTGGGTTTGTCTGAGTGCGGATATGTGGCTTTTACATTGAATAAATGTTGCCTCTTCTCCCTCGTAGTCCTCTCGGAAACAACAGATTCGACCGAGGAGGAGTGGCAGTCCATCTCGGACCTGGCCACAGCCTGCCGCAGCATCCTGGAGGCTTTGTCCAGAGAAGGTGAGCGATGATTTATACATGCACACTTGCAGGCGTGCAGGGCGTGTCCTACCCGAGTGGGGTCCATCCAAGCCTCCCTTCTGAGCAAAAACTTCCACATTCAGACCAAAGCCACCACGTGCTGCCTTCAGAACGTTAACAGTGTCGTTCGTGTTCCTTCACTCAGACCGCAAAGCTGGGGAGCAAGCAGGAGACCAGACAGACGGCAAGATGAAAGACTCCAAGGAGAGGTGAGTTCTGTGGGGCCCAGCAGACGGTCCAACAGCTCTGCTCTCCTGGGTGGTTACCTCTCCCTCCGAATCATTACCCTCAGCCACTTATTCCAAACCTAAAACTCTCTGCCTTTGTGTAAATGTCCTTCAGGAATCAATGCTGATTTTCTTGAGCCTAAAGAAAAGAACAAAAAAAGAAAAGAACTCAATGAGATAAAAGGAAGGCAGCGTTTCTTTGAAGTCAAACTTTGATTTGACACTTACAGACTATCCCAGCATTACTGGACTCCATCTTGGAAGAGAACCCACTTAAGTTGCTGTTGCCTAACAACAAATGAACTGTTCTGACGCCTGTGGGAGGGTTGGGGGGGGGGGGGCTGAAAATGGGGGCCAACCCTGCGATGGTGTCTGACCGGTTGTGGATGTGTCTCGGTTGCAGTGACTCTCCGGGGAACCTGGAAGAGAAAGTGTCGCAGCTGGAAGCCATGCTGAAGAGGCTGCAGGATGACCTGCAAAAGGTGCCTTGACTTTCATGAATCTTTTCCTCCTTTAAGAATCGTAGTCCGAGTGAGCTTCCGCTGCAGAGCCTGCAGGTAGGAGAGTGGATTTAGAAGGTTTGAAGGAGTGAGAGGACGCGTCCTCGCTGATACAGGCGCCCGTTTCGTTGTCGTCAAGGCAGCTGAGTCCCTGCAGAGGCAGTCAATGAAAACACTCAAACAGCCTGTATTTATCGCTTACCTTGTTGTAAATTTATACATTTTCAGATTCTTTGAATGTTCTAATATTCTACATATTTATTATATATTTATGGCAGCTGCTTGAATGTTTTTTTTTTCTAGTGCTTTCCTCTTTTCTTATTTCTACATTTCTGTTGTTTGATTGTTTTGTCTGTCATGAATTGAAAAACCTGATAAAAAAAAAAAATAAGAAAGAAAAACACAAAAAAAAACCGTTGTCGACACAAGATTTGCTTGTGTTCTGTCAAGCTTCCACCACATCTTCATGGATGAGTTCAGCAGTAGTGTATGTGTCTGTATGTGTACCAAATCCTTTATAAATATATATTTTTTAACCTATCACTGAATGTTTTCTAATTATTTCAGAGCTTTTTTTCACCTTCCCTCTGATTGATTGAAGATTTTTCCGTAGATTCTTCTGTCGTTAGCCATGAATTACTAGTTTATCGCTGAAATAAGAAGCTAATTAATGATTCGGAGGACAAAATGAGCAGCTGCAGCTCAAATTAACGAAGTGTCTTTGGGAAAGCGGCAGTATTGACTGTTAGCTCTGGGAATATGTGATGCTTTTCCATTATTTTTCACATTTTTTTCCTGTAAAACACTGAAGTATTAGGAGCCTCTGCACTGTTCACGTGCGTCCACTAGTTTCCTCCTCTGCACCAGCCGTTCCTCTCCTCTTCCTGCCACAGCCATCTGAGCGACGGCCTTTTTTTTTGTTTTTGTTTGTGTGTGTGTGTGTCGTCTTCCAGGAGAAAGAGGACAAAGCGGTGCTGCAGGCCGAGGTGCAGAGCCTCCGCCAGAACAACCAGCGGCTGCAGGAGGAGTCACAGAGCACAGTGGCTCGCCTCATCAAAGTCACTGAGCTGTTGTGCAACGTCAACAAACCCTGTTAGCCTCCGCTTTCACCCGCGCACAATCAGCAGGGAGAGACACGCGCGGCACGCTCGCACGCTCACTGTTTGACTGTTTGACATAAGCGGACTCATGTATCCCCTTCAAACCGTGCTACAGTCTCCACCCTGGATCCTGGACCTGCTGGTGAGGGAGTATGCAAATGAACTCATGCTTAAAAGGGAGGGGGGGGAAGGACAATTTCAGCATCAGTTCTCAGACTGACCAACTGGAAGCTCTCAGCCTGCTGAGCTGGTGAGCCAGTGTTCCACAGTGCTTCTCTCAGAGTGGGTGATACGCTGCGTGTGTGTGTGCGCGCGTGTGTGTGTGTGCATCTCTTACTGTACCTTGCTTTGAATACTTGACAAGCCAGGCTGAAAAGCACTTGCGTTAAAAAAAAAAAAAAAAAAAAAAAGCGGCAATGAAGACTGAGACACTGTATAGCATGTTAGGTGGTGTCTTCTTAGAAATGACCAAAAGTGTATAATATATATTCCCGATAATATAAGTGATCAGTATTATTCTCTGCCAGATGTGTTGGTGCAATGTGTGTGTGTGGTCGGCCGTGACGACGTGGAGCAGAACGAGGGGGGACAGGGAACACGCGGAGGTGCTGTTAGATGCAACTGGAGGCGACGAAAGACCCGGCGCGCTCGTCGCTCTGGGACGTGCGAGTTTAAGAGAAAAGGCTCAGCAGAGGGGAAGCGTCACCTTCACAATAGCCTGTAGCCGTTTCCTTCTAACCTCACTTACTGTAGCAGCCATACTGTAGAAGATCTCTGCCAAAACTGCCAAAAAAAACCAAACAGAAGGCAGCGTTTGCATTCAGCCGGCAAACTAGCTTTAGGTGTCCACCTGAGACACCTTAGGGAGACAGTCTATCTTGTATTTAAATCCATTTTGTGTCAGCCGGATGTCTCCAGTGTCGACTACTTGTACTATGGCTCATGGGTGTTAGCGGTTAGGACAGTAGGTTATCTCTCACCCACTCCTCCCTGATGTGTGTGTGTGTGTGTGTACCTGTGTAGTTCTTGCACTTTTTTTTTTGGTAAAATCTGCACCGGACGGTTCCGCGGAGGATGTCCGAAAAGGAAGTCGGATGAAATCCGCACCCCTCCCCACCTCATGTAACGTTACCTCACCTCTCGTGTGTCCGTGGCCGGCAGTGCCGGCTAACACGTTTCCAAGGAGACGGACTGCTTCTCCTCAGTGCCAACGAAAGGCCCGGGCAGCTTGCACCGACCTGGGAACTGACGGCGAGCGTGAGGGACGCCAGACGCTCCGCCAGACTCTTTGTTTCCTGTACAGACGTCCTGTTGTAACGTTATTTTTTTGAGTCACTGTGAATACCTGGTACCAGCATATTCAAATACAGTATATCCAGATGAAACGAAGAACCTGAACTGTTCCGTGTTCGTGCGCTGAGCTGCGTCCACCTCCCGACTGCAGGACCGTTGTGCACAGGCGCCTCAGCCGTGACCTTCCGGAGGCCTGTTTTACTGCGTCCTGTGTTGCCCGTTTCAGCCCGCGGGAGGTCGGTCAAAGCATGAGAATGTGCCAAGAGACTTTCAAACCCCCTCCCCTGTATGTGTGTGTGTGTGTGTGTGTGTGTGTGTGTGTGTGCGCGCGTGCGTGTGTGTGCATAAACAGTTATTAATCATGCAACTGTGGATTTACTTGTAGCTGTTTCAAACTCAAAATGTGAACGGGGCAGAGAGGAAAGGCGCCGGGTGAGACGTGTTAGAGCTTCTTGTGTGGGGAAACGATGACGGCCACATGCAGGTGTTTGCTAAATGTGATCATCATTATCTCTTACATATTTAACAAGGTCTTAACCACCATTGGGTACGCCTTAACGAGGGAAACTGGTCTCAGAATGGATGGTCAGACTGGACGCGCTGGTCTTACGTGGAGGCTTATTTACTCTGACTTTGTGCCTACCTGAAAATGTAATGTACGGAGCATAGTGACCTCAGTTGTTCGTCTTTGGTTGCACTTACTGATGTTTTTGTTCTTGGCGGCGGACGGAGGAGAGAGCATCACATCTGGTATTTCACCCACCATAAAGGGATTTTTAAAAAATCACCTAGAAACGTGTGATCTGACGACGACGATGACGACGATGATGATGTGTGCTGTTGCCGTGAAACTCACAGATTGTTGATGCAAAGCGATAAATATATGATTTTTGAGAGCAAATTAAAAGGAAAAAGGTGCTGGAAAAAGTCGAGGTCTGAGTCAATGTCTCAGGTGTGTTGGGAAAAAAGAAAGCAGCAGAGTTTGGTGAAAAAGGAGCCAGTAGATGCTCTATGACAAATAATTGTTTGATTCTATTGCCAACAGTGGAGACAAGGAGGCTGCAGGAGGAGGAGTGGGAAATGGAGCTATTAGAACTTTACAATCTGTGTTTAGATTTGTAAGAAAGCGACTCAAACGTTCCCCCTCCGAGCAGATATCACTCCCCTCATCTTTTATTTGCATGATTCAGCAAATAAAATATTTCCCCAGGAACTGATTCATGTTGCAACTGGGTTCTTGCCATCGCTGGACAGATAATAAACTATTAATAGTGTTTCCCAAAAAAAGCACCAACCGTCAGTGCTGGTGGGAAACATCAGTGTGACAATGTGACGAACTGGCCTGAAGCTGCTGGTTCTGAAGCTCGACACCCAGAACAACATCAGCGAACGCAGCTCGGCGGTTTTATGCACTATAGAAATATTATAAAATATCTACTTTTAAACATGGGAACAATTAGAGTCGAACTCGAAATGACAAACTGCACTTGCTAGCATGCGAGCTCGCTGATATTTGCTCATGTTCACAGTCGGACCAGGAGCTCTAACGCTCATTAATTAAATTGATTTTCATTTGTTGCTGGCTGGTTGTGATGCGCTGTGGAGGTGAGACGGACCCTGAAAGAGCCCCGTCTCTGAATGCTAGCAGCATGAGGTCACAGCGAGGAGGGACGTCATCCATCGCAGGAACATTTCCCAGGCGTCTGCCCTGTGGGGGGGCTTTTCTAAACACCAGTTGCTGGAAAGTGCTCCGTCTTCTGGGTGCTGACATCAGGGACGTCGGTGTGTGGGGCCCATGTCTTTATTTGGGTCTGGAGTCTCCAGCAGCTGCTGCGCGTCACACGCGGCTGAGGAGCTTCACGCCACTCCGACTGCTGCCTGTCCTGTAAACGCCGAGGCCGCGTGCTGCTGCGTGCGAGTGTTTACATTCACCGGTCGTAAACGCTCGGCCCGTCACACACACACACACACACACACACACACACACACCGAGACCCAAAGGTTCTTGTGACATCGTTGCTGACATGGGCGACGAGCAGCACGGCTGGAATTAGGCCGATTTTGTTTTGCAAAAGTGCTGTAATGTCATAAATAGCCCATAAATATTTAACCCACAGGCTCCTTCAGCGTTTACAAATGCACAAATTATTTACCCGGAAATAAAACGCCACTAAGTTTCCACGATGTGACAAAATGTGCAGACTGTAAAGTCTGTTAATAAGTAAAAATTCATATAACAGCCGGTACGTTGATGTAGGGCAATGATAAACACGCCAGTCATAAACTCCACTGTTAAATATTAAAGGACGATCACATGTGGGTCCGAGAGAAGGCAAAGAGGTCGTCCCACATTGAAAACATTTTAATGTGGCCTTTTTGACAGTGCAGAGATAGTGGCGCTCTCGGTCATCCAGATTTAACACAACAATTACAATATTTTACACTTGTGTTGAGTGTTGGGAGAGAATTGTGGTTACATAACGGCGGGTTTTCTGCTGATGAGATACACACACTATCTCTCACTTCTTGGCCACAACACGCGGAGATGGCGGGCTGATAACAACGCTGTTACCAAGTAAACACTAGTGTGATTTGCAAAGGTTTCAGGAGAAGGCTGCACATATTTATAGATCAAACATAACTTCTGTTTGTTTACATGAAAGCAGCTTTCAGGCCTATAAAAGGCTTCCCCGCTACCGCTTTGTCAACCTTACATAAGTAGCTTTACAGAGCTGCAACCGCTGCAGATCCAGCTGGAAATCACCTTTGTTGTTCCTTATTCTTCGGAGAATTGACTTAATTTGGCTTATATACACTGAAAAGAGGAAATCCTGGGGATAATATGAAGAAGAAAATAACTTTCGGTGGATTCTTTGATCTTTGATCTGAATGCCTTGTGACAGAAAACCACTGTTATAAGCATATATGATAAAACATTTACTAAGCCAAAACTTGTGGCCTGTAATGTCCAAAGAGTGTCCACACTGAAGACACTAAATCCTGGGTTACAGGGTCTTGGGTCCACCCCATACACTGCATCAATTAGCTGAATAAACATAAACCACTTTAGTTTATATCAGTGTGCCATATCGAGCCTTTCGTGCCTCGAAGTGAGTCTCTGCATTGGTCCGAACCTCGGACTGGTACAGGTTACGCGGTTCTGACCTTTTAATGGCAGGGTGGGTTTGTCGCCCCCTGGCGGCGAAGTGGCGGCAGTACAGGAGGAGTCTAAAGGGGAGAGCAGGAGGAGGCAGAGCTCAGAGAATGTCGCCTCCTGTTGCTGCTCCTCACTGTGGGATCCGCTCTCGACCTTTCAAGCTCCTCACATGACGGCACAACCCCGTTCCAGGCGCTGGCTCGCTATGTTTCACCCGCAGGTTCCGAGGAGCGAAGCGGCCCAGCTCTGAGTCCGGGTCGCGGGGGTTGAGAGACCGACCCGGCGTGGCTCTGGATTTTTTTTTTTTTTATCCCTGGACACAACTTGACAGACAAGTCGCTGCAATCGCCTGTGGTGCGTTCGGAGGGTTCTTTTTTTTACGAAAGACATAAGTGTGTATAAGAGCTCAGCAGGTGTGTGTGTGTGTGTGTGTGTGTGTGTTCGGGTGGATATGCGTCCGGCTGAGGAATGAGAGCAGCGGCGAGGACCCGGCGGCCCTTCCAGCGGTTCTGCTGCTGTGGAGTCGGGCTGCTCGCTGTCATCGGGATCAGCCAGCTCCTCCGGGCACCAGGTGAGACACACACCTGCAGACATCACCGGTCCGATCCAGCACGTGCAGTCGATCAAGAATGCATGTAGATCGAAACGAATTAATGACTGATCTTCTAATTGATCTCCTAAAATAAGACTCACAATAGGAAGGAGCCGCGGAACAGCTTTTGTGGTCATCGGAAGCAATCATCTGGAATTTACTTAAGACACATCCCGTCGAGGAGTGTGAAAATGGCAAATGAAGCCAAAAAGTGTCGTTTTCTCCGAGTCCGTGATGGATGGTGACAGATTGGTCATTACATAAAAGAGTTTAGACAAGGTCCGTGGGGAGGGGGGGGGGGGGTCACAGATCTGCGACTGTACATTTACTCCATTTCTCATCATTGTCCCTGAAGGATTTCCACATATATGTTTGTGTTTGTGTGTTTGGATGTCGGACCATGAGGGAATTGTTCTGCTCCGTGGGTCCAGAAATAGATGGACCGGCCAAAAACGGGACTTTTCTCCAGAATCGCCCGCACATTCACCAGTGTTTCCAGCGACTGTCGCCTCCTCCCATCAATGATGGAGCTGACTGGCAGGGTGGTGATTTGGATTTCCAGATTCCCCCCCCCCCCCCCGAGTTCTCATCAGAACCGCTCGCTCCGGTAATCCGAGCACACCCACGCCGCATCTGGAAAAGGGAAAGTCTCATAACTGACTGGATTTCACTGCAACCCGCACACACACACACGCACGCACGCACACACACACACCTGCCTCCAGCTCATTATCCTCTCATCACCTCCGCTGACATGGTCACAGATTGTCACCCACTCCCTCCTCACATGCCTCGGCAGCTGCCACCTCCTCTCTCTCCCTCTCTTTAATCCCCTGCGAGGCCTTAAACCATCGAACATTTCCAATCGTAGTGTTGAGTTTGCATCTGGGTCGTGCTGATGTTGGTCATGGTGCAGCGTGAACGAGCGGCCTCATTAATATTTATGCTTCACCTTTAAACCAGTCAGCCAGAAGAGGGGGTTTTAAAGCGTGTCTGACCTGGTAAAAGGGGGATCTGAAACGCGGGGGGAAGCTGTTTGAGAACAAATCCGCTATCTGAACAAATAAAGCCAATTAAAAAGATCAAAATATCTGAAACTGCTCGGAACGCACGTCGAGAAGTGGCGCAATCAACGCCCCCTCGCCATGTTGCGTTTTAACCGTGGTTTCCTGTGTTTGCGGACAGGTTCCACTTCCTCTTTGATTGATCCCCGTCGTGTGTTTAAAGCACCGAAGTCCTCTCGAGACGGATCCAGCGGATCTGCCTTTATGGCAGCTCCCTGGATCGACTAAAGTCCGAGTTCTGACGGTTTTATGACCCGCAGGAAGGAAGAGTTTCCATTGTGACAGAGAAATGAATGGTGTGTTTAACCTGCAGCGCGAGGCCCCTACCTGGCTAACCGCGCGAGCATGTGACGTGCACGGCTCAGCCTGCAGACAGCGGGACACGCGTGTGAATATGGGGCTGCTGGTGGTTCCAGGTTCTGCTGGGTGGAGACGTTCTGGAGGTGTAACAGTTGCTAAACTACCTGGATACACAGCGATGTTCCTAAACGCGCAGGTTACTGAGCTGCTGAGTGTTTTTGTTGACAGGCTACTAAAAAAAAGCTTTATTTTATCTTCTCACAGAAGATTTATGGACCTTTTTTCCCGTCCCAGCCTGTTCCAGCAGGACTCCAGTGGAGGCGTTTAATCTAAACTCACAATGTGGAAGCAGGAAGTGAAAGAAACTAGTTTAAACCTGTTGTATAGAGCAGCCTGGCAGTCTGCTCCAGTGTCCGTTAGCTGTCCACGTGTTCAACGAAAGAGGAACGTGCGCGTCTTTGACGTCTGTGTTTACTGTGTGCGTGCGTCGTACATCTGCTGCAGCACTTTGGGTCACGACCTTGGTGAATCAGCCTCGCCAGTGACCCTGGCCGCAGGACCCGAACAGATCAGACTAAATCACATCATTTCGCTCAAATATTGTTTCGGGTCCTTTGACCGAATTCCTTCGGAGTTGCCTCGGATGCTCCCGGTGTTGCCTGTGATCGGCTGTTTGTGCGCCCGGGGCCTAGATCCGTTTCAGGTGGGATCAGGTGGGATCAGGTGGGTTTGCTGCAACGGGACGCCTGTAAAGTGGAGATCCAAGACCATGAATATCGCCGTAAAGCTTCCTGAGTTGAAGGTTAAAGGTTAAGGATCGGCGTGCCATTGGATCCCGCCGCCACCATTCAGCCCATCCTGCTGGTCTACCTGAGCAGGTAGATGCTAACAGAAGCCAACAGCTGCTTGTATTTAGCTTTCGTTAACAGCCAGAAGTCATGTGACTACGTCCTGTTTGCCATCATGCTGATTAAATAAAGCCACACTCGTCCACTTTACAGCTGCTGCGGTAGTTTTGGTGTCTCTCTCTTCTCTGTTGATTTAAATCCCGATTCTCCGAAGAGAAGGAAAATAAAGCGGGTCGGATACAGGAAGCGTCGCAGTTTGAGAACGCTTCACGTGGCTGAAGCCCATTTGAATTTCACACGAGCGGAGCTCCTCTTGATGCCTCGACATGAAAGCCTCCACGTCCCCGCTCCCGTCCGCCGCTGCCCCCGTAAAATGAGCTCATTGAGCTGCGCGACATGGGGAGGGGGGGGTGGATTGGGGGTCGGGGGGGGGGGGGGGGGGCAGCCTGGCATTCTGGGAACATTACACGCAGACACCAGCCTGCCTCATAAATAAAAGGATCACGTGTCCCGGAGAGTAATAACCACTTCACTGTCTCCTCAGGCCTGTTTCAAAGACCTGTGGGGGCTGTAATGGAGGCTGCTTCTCTTGTGTAGATGAGGCGGGGGGGGGGGGGGGGGGGGGGGGGGGGGGGGGGGGGGGTCCCGAGCTGTAAAACATGAGACCATCACAAAGATTAAGAGATGAAACGCACCGTTAGCTTCCTCCCCGGTGACGTCTCAGGACAGCTGGCGGCAGCACGGACGGACTGACGGGCGCTGTCCTCCCCAGAAACATGAGGCCACATTCTGACGCGGGGGGGTAAAAATAGCTGGGAGATAATCACACCAGCGCAACAACGGCGGCGGCGGCGGCGGCTTCCCAAGTGGTTTTTTTGGGATAAATCACCTCATCATCTGCTCTGTCTGCCCTTTAAATCACGACATCCTCAAAGATTCCTGATGCAGCAGCAGCTGCAGGAGTGACCCCCCCGCCTTTATTCGGCATAAATTTAGCTCATTTCAGTGGAGATAAAAGCCATTATTTAAAAAACAACAGTCACCTCGGGGTCACCTGTCAGGTCAGGGGTCAGGTTCAGTGACAACGAGGGAAGTAGACGTCGTGAACCAGCTCTCAGCACCTTAACCGGCCTATTTGAAGACGTCTTACGGCTGCATTTGCTTTGGCAGAGGGCGAGTCGACGGAGCTCCGGCCAGATGGGAACGACGGGATGCAGCGTTGGACTCGCAGGCTGATGCAGGAGAAGATGGAGAACCAGAGCTGGGATCAGCCCCGAGCAGGTGAGCCCGTGGGCGTCCGCAGACGTGTGATTACACGCCGTGCTCATCACTGCTCTTTGGTATTTATAGCATTCCGGCTCCCGCCGCCACCTGAGATCCTCCTGCCTTCCAGGCTCCATCCTGCCAGTCAGGAAATGTCCCCCTTTTCCCTGCGGTTCCGGGGCCGATTAACAGGCCTGCTGCTGTCGGGAGCCGCATCCATCACAGAGGACAGTTTTATCATGACAAAATTCAGATTGGAGGGGTGGTCGCTGTCTTGTTGTGGGGAGGGAGGACGCACAGCTCTGTGTCTTTAGGTGGTTTGCATTTGCTCCGGGGATGTGTTAATATTCCCGCAGCTCAGCGCCGCAGTTTCAGCTTTATTGTGTCGGTAATTTATGCAGATTATGTTCTGCTAATAATGCATCATGCAAATGGGCAGCTCGAGGACGCTCCGCGGGCTGGAGCGAGCGCTGAAGGTGCGGCTGCATGTGCGAAACTTTCAGTTGTGTCGTCCCGCGTGCGGCTGCTTTTATTGTCGCCCTCTCGGTTGGGAAACAACAGCTCCCCCGCGAGCTCCTTTCGTGGTGCCCTTAACCTTTATTAGTTCCCGGCTTGCGAGCAGATCTTCCTCATAACCTCTCATGGAGACACAAGTGCACTACAGGGCAAACACTTGACTGGGGAGGAGAGGGGAACCGCAGCGGGCCGCTGTGCTGCCCTCTTCCTCAGCAGGCCGTCTGACAGTGATTGCGTAATCTGCGGTGTGATTAAGAAGGCCGGCCTGGACCTCGGGGGGATGTTATCTTAGAGACTGGTGGCCTCCAGACTTTTCTCTTCCCCCTCTCATCCTTCTGCTGCTGCACAAGATGGAGACGGCACACCTCGCCAGCGTTGCCATGGTTGCCAGGCAACTGAATGCTAAATTTTGAAACCCAGACAAATGTCTATTTCAGGCGTCAAAAGTGCAAAGCAAAGTCCTAAAAATAGTGTGTGTGTGTGTGTGTGTGTGTGTGTATGTGTGTGGGAGGGGGGGGGGGGGGGGGTGCAGTCAGGAGCAAAGGGATCCAGATGGTGAAACCGAAGGGACAAGATGTGTTTCTTCAAAGCCTGTTGCGTTGTTTCTTTATTCTGGCAGCAGGTTGTCAGCTTGAAATAGTTTTGTTTTCCACAGTTTTTTGGGGTGAAAGTTGAGCTGACAATCTGACGGAGTCCGTGTCCAAGCAGGTGGAAAATCACGTCATGGGTGGTGCAGCTCGTGTGCCCATCGTCTGCCCCCCCCCCACCCCTCACCCCCCCCCCCCACCTTCTTCCTGCATCCTTAAACACACCAAGAAACTGTCAGAAACATCAACCAGCCGCGAGTGTCTATTGATAGATTTTGCAGTTCGCTGTCAAAGGGGGGGCACAAACCCCCCCGAGGGAGGATAATCAGTGACGCAGCGACCTGATCGGTGGCGCTGATCGGTCCGTTCAGACTGGGAACCATTAATGACACGGACCGGGGCTGTGGCCTCACCTGTTGGCGTGACTGATGCAGCATTGGAGCCAACGGCGGGTTTCCATCGATACGTTTATCGACCGGAGGCGCTTGATGCAAATCAAAGCGCAAAAGCTTGATTGAATTTACATTAAACACCTGGATGAAATATTTATTTTTCAATTCCTCATGAAAAATGCAGACACAACGTGCACACACGTGTGTGTGTGTGTGTGTGTGTGTGTTCTGTCCTCTGTCTGGAGAAGCTCTAGCGTGCCAGTCGATAGCGTGGTTTGACTCCAGGACCCCCCCAGATCGCCAGGTCAATAACATCATTGTGCGCCGCCCCTTCGTTTAGCTACTCTGACTGACTGGGGGAGACTTCAGCCCGTCAAATCAGAACCGCTTTCACTCCCACGGGTCTCAGTTCTAATGGAAAATAAGAAAAACCTGAGGGGTTGGATGAGAAAAGGTCCTCCTGCAGCATGAACACGTCTGTCGTGCCGCGCCGCTGCACGTTTGCAGCACGAAGAGCTCATTTCCTGATGTGAACGGAGCTCCGCGCTGCAGCTGGACCCTCTTTATGATCGCCCCCCCCCCGCTGTGCACGCTCCTCGCTGCGGGGTCAGAGTTCCGTGCGACAAACACGAGCCGTAATCTGCACAATTACTGACCCTGGGACTCCGGTTTTGCGGGCTGGCGTGTCAGACAGAACCGGATCAGAGGGGACTCTGTCGGTCTGGTGGTGCTGGAGGACGGTGACCTGCTGCTCATGTCCACTGAGACCTGCAAAACTGCTGACTGGACACAACTGGCCGGGCCCTCCTGCAGGAAGCTGCAGATGTGGGATCGTCTTTTTGAGTTTGAAGAGTCTTGGGAAGGACATTCCTATCTAGCAGCCATCAGCAAACCAGTGAACTCTTTCTGCCTCACCCCCCCCCCCCCCCCCCCCCCACCCCCCCCTCACCCTCCCATCCAGCTCTGCCAGACCTCTCCTGAGGGTTTTGCAGGGAAAAATAAATATTTTTAGAAATCTCCATCCAAGGCTGTCACTTCTTTTCCTTTTTCCATTTTATCTAAACCCTGGGAAACTCGTACTCACCTCCCCCTTTCTCACTGCTCAGGCAATTGACTTCCTACTGCCACCCTCGAAAAAAAAAAAAAATCAGCCCCCAGGGGGAAGGTCGTCATAGCAACAGCCTTTACTACAGCGACTCCTAAAAGCATCCATCCCAGCTACATGTCGCAGCCTGGCACTTTCAGCCACAGGAGAACCTGAGCGTGGGGAGGAGAGGAGGGAAAGTTTCCAGCCTGGCTGGATTTATGTAGGAATGGTGATATGGGTGAGGAAGGAAGTGGCCAGCCTTCGGGAACTCCCCCCTACCCCACCCCCCACCCCCAGGCTGGTGCACGTGGCAGCGCTGCCATGTCACACGCGTCTAAACATCACCGCGCAAACATTTCCATTTGCTAACCGAGCACAGCCGATTCATCGCCCACTCAGCTGGACCATCTGTCCTCCTCCATCAGTCACAGACGCCGGTGCAAACGCCCGATCACCACAGCCTGTTTGTGGGGTGGATGAAGCCAGACGCTGGCCTCAGTGGTGTGGAAAGCTCCGATCTCCAGGATAGTTAATAAACTGATTCAGCGTTGGAGATAAAGGTGTAATGTTTGCTGGTAGCAGCAGAGGTGCCAGGACACCTTCAGAGCAATGCCGAGGTGCCCTTGAGCAAGGCACCGAATCCTCAGCTGGGCCCCAGTGATGAGCTGGCCACTCGTCCAGCGTGCATCCTGCCTACGCCCGCATGCAGCTGGGACGGGTGGTTTATTTTCCTCTCAGGGACAATAAACATTCCATAAATGTCGTATTTGCGCATTAAAAAAACACGTGTTGTTTGGATAATGGTGCATAAGTGAGGAGATAGTGCTGACAGAATCTGAAGCTGGAACCACCGTTGCTATTTTCATCCCCGCAGCCTGTTTCCAGCGTGCACGGTGGCGGCTGCGCTGCGCTCATTGTGCGCCCGCCGACCCTCAGTTGTCTCTCAGCAGAGCGGCTATTAATAGCCGCGAGCTCCTCTCTAGTTTAAATTCAGCCAGCTCGGCTCAGAGTTGTAAATTGGAGCCGCACCGCGCTCTCCAGCCTCTGTTCTGCCGTGTCAAGGGAACGGAAGACAAAGCCGTCATTAACAGCCCCCCACCCCCCCCCCCCCCATCTCTCTCACACTTGAGGTCGGACAGGAAGAGGATAAACTGTTCACTTCCTGTCTCACTCTCTGAATGAAAGACAGGCCAGAGGTTACAATGAGGATGGCCTAGGTGGGATTCTATTTCTGATGTTCTCATGTTGACGTTACTGATCTAAAATAAAAAAAATGACAACCTAAAAGAAGAAGAAGAATAAAAGGAAGTTAAAAACTTCATCTCGTTGCTCGTGTGTTTTAATCTGGGGAGCTGATGAACGCCATGTTTATGTGTTCACAGCCATCCATGAGTTCCCGGAGGACATCTTCACCAAGGAGCAGAGGAAGAATGGAGCCGTGGTTCTGCATACACTCTGTGTGAGTCTTCACACACGATACCTGTGTAAAAATGTGTGTGAAAAGTGTGTCACAAAAAGGAGCAACGTGCCTCTCCGCTCTCTAGGCCATCTACATGTTCTACGCTCTGGCCATCGTCTGTGATGACTACTTTGTGCCCTCTCTTGAGAAAATATCTGAGGTTGGGGAACTGCCTGATCATTCTATCTGCGTTTGATGGAATTTTGGGTTCATGTAGTGTTTACTTTTTGCCGTCATTCTTTCAGAACCTGCAGCTGAGCGAAGATGTTGCCGGGGCAACATTTATGGCTGCAGGAAGCTCTGCTCCAGAGCTTTTTACTTCACTCATTGGTTAGTAGCCGAGCCAATCAGGAAGTAACAGAATTTTCCAGCAGTTTTGTGAAACCATCGTTTTATGGCGGAGACGCTTCACCTTAAATCCTTTGCAGTGCGTAAATCCACCAGTAGATGTCACCAAAACTCAAATTACAGTTTAAAACTTGCTTTTATTCTGTTATGTCTCACCATCTCCATGGAGTCGTGTTTCTTGACTTCCTCCTTTTCCACTTACCCACAGGTGTTTTCATCACCAAAGGAGACGTCGGCGTGGGCACCATCGTCGGCTCAGCCGTCTTCAACATCCTGGTCATCATCGGCCTGAGTGGCATCTTTGCAGGGCAGGTAGAACAAACGTCAACCAGCACGCATACGTAATTCCTGAGAGAACGGCCACACAGCTCTCCTCCCTCTCCGCAGACCATTACTCTGACATGGTGGTCCCTCTTCAGAGACTCTTCCTACTACATCCTTTCTGTTCTCACTCTCATTATGGTCAGTTTCGTCCTGCCAAACAAGGCTCTCAAGTCTTTAATGCTCAATGTTATTAGCCTGATGGTTTGATCTTTTTTTCTTTTAGGTTATCTATGACGCCACCGTCGTCTGGTGAGTTCACGCCTTAAATTCTTTACGGTGACCTCTAGAGATGATGTCGTTTTGGTGCTGTTTTTAGGCTTAGATAAAGCCCGTGGTTATGACCTGGACCAGTACAGATGAAAGAGGCGGTTTTAGACATGGCTGAGTGGGTTGATTAGGGATGCTGATTGATTGTGTCGAGTGCCTTCAAGAGAGGACAAATCCATAGAACCAGTCACATCATGCCGATATGACTTGTATGAAGGTAGTAAACGTATGATTGGACAATTTACGAAGCAAAATGTGTTTAAAATGAGAATTTTCTCTGCATCAGGCTGTTGCTATTTTAATATATTGGAGGTGAAGATTCGATCCGTATTGACACTCATCATTCAGCCCTTTTCTGTCTCCATTCAGTGTCATCAACTCCTCCAGCCCCTGTTATTACCTGTTATTACCATCACAAAGTGCATCAACGAGGTCAAGAACCTCCATCCACTGTGGAGGTTCTAAAGTGGATTTAGTCACTGATTTGAGCATTTAAGTTTCAGTTACTGGCATCAAAGTGATTCAACGTGGAAATTGTTGGTCAGCTCTTCTTATCAGTCAGGAGTGCAACAAGTTTTTTTTTTTAGGAATTCTCTTAACCAATTTATCGTTGATTTTATGATGCTGACTAGGGAAAAGCAGGATTTCACATTAAAATCTGGTTAAAATGGACATTGTTCCATAAAAGCTTGGTGCATCAACAATTATTTGTTTTATTTGCAAAGTCAATATTATAGACTGTGATTTAATATTAAAGTACTGTAGTTGCAATTTGCTTATTGTTTTAATGACCAATACAGGTGTAACAGCACCACCTTGTGGCCAGAAATTGTAATTATTTTTATTCTAAAATTAACTTACATTTTCAAAATTTACTGAGAATTTATAGAGTTAAATATAGATTCATGATGTCTCTGAAGTGATGATCTGATTTGATGGGTGTGAAATGAAGGATGCACGTTTTTGTCTGGTTCAGGTGGGAGTCGCTGCTCCTCATGACCATGTATGGAATCTACATCGTCATCATGAAGTAGGTTTAGACCAGTCGTCAACATCGCTTCACAGGTGGAGGTGATTGGAAGTGTTAGCAAACCCCGTATTCCTGGTTGGCCGCAGGTTCAACTCCCAGCTTCTGGTGTTTGTGACGCGTCAGTTCAGGAGCGTGAAGCCGCGTTGTTCCAGGTCAGAGGATTGCAGGGAGGACAAGATGGTAGAGGAGGCCTCTGCTTGCAACACCTCTATGGTTCTCCTCAACAAAGGTCAGGGCCGACGGTTGAACGGTCGCGCTGCGTCGATTCCACATTGCTGGGGAAGATTTAAGATGGTGTTCACAGGTCAGGAGCCTCCTCCGGTCGTGATGGTGGACGAGCTTCTCATCCTCAACCCCCACAAGCTGTCCTTCTCAGAGGCCAGCATGCGCATCATGATCACACCGCACTTCTCCCCCCGCACCCGCCTCTCCATGGCAGGACGCATGGTCATCAGTGAGGTATTGGCTAAAATAGACACACACACACACACACACACACACACACACACACACACACACACACACACACACATGGCGAGAGAGCTGCGAGCTAGCAAACGTGTCGTCTTGCAGAGACAGAGGCTCATCCAGAGAAAGAACCAGGTAGACGGTGGCGCCGAGCCCGGGTCCAACAGCCTGAAGAGAACCAGCTCCTGCGGCCTGGAGAATGGAGGCAGAGGACCCAGTGAGGATGCAGAGTCGGGGGGCAACCCAGGAGCCCAGATGTGCCAGGCTGAGGAGGAGGAGGATGAAGATGGGATATTCAGTCCTGTCCACATACCAGGTGACAGAGCTGCACCCACAAATCTGTGTGGGGATTTTAGGAGCTAAGATCAAGAAAAGCTTCCAGGGCACCATCTGGTGGAGGGCTGCAGTAAAGGAGCAAGAGACGATCTGATGCTTGTCCTGCTCTGTGCAGGTGGCTGCCGCGCACGTGTGAAGTGGGTGATCACGTGGCCTCTGGGCCTCCTGCTCTACTGCACCGTGCCAAACTGCATCCGGCCCCGCTGGCACCGCTGGTTCATGGCTACCTTTGTGGCCTCCACCCTGTGGATCGCCGTCTTCTCCTACCTCATGGTGTGGATGGTAAGGACCGCGCTGGGACCAGGCCAGAACCGTTCTCGGGTGGCTTCTCTTCTAGTGACCGGCCATTTCCTGACATTGCAGGTCACCATCATCAGCCACACTTTAGACATCCCAGATTACATCATGGGCATCACCTTCCTGGCAGCGGGGACCAGCGTCCCGGACTGCATGGCCAGTCTGATTGTAGCCCGACAAGGTAACCACCCTCCGTCGCCGTTGATCACGCCTGTTCTCCCTTTCATTCCTCTTCTCTCGCTCCTCATCAGGCATGGGAGACATGGCTGTGTCCAACTCCATAGGGAGCAACATCTTTGACATCCTGTTGGGTCTGGGCTTCCCCTGGGCTCTGCGTACCCTCCTGGTGGACCACGGTTCCTCGGTACGTCTCCTACCATCGCTCCCCTGGTTCTAGTTGCAGGATGGTGACTCCTCCTTCTTTTTTCACCACACAGATTTTCATTAACAATAAAGGACTGGTGTACTCCGTCATCCTGCTGCTGGCGTCTGTCTTCCTGACGGTGAGGAGACGTCAGCCTCTGTGCTGGACTCGGATCAAACTCCTCATTGTCCACTTAATGATAATTAATGCTCATTTAAGTTTATTCTCCTGCTTTCAGGTGCTGAGTGTTCACCTCAACCACTGGAGGCTGGATCGCCGGTTGGGCCTGGGCCTCTTGTTCCTCTACGCCATCTTCCTGCTCTGCTCCATCCTCTTTGGGCAGATGTGAGGTCAAAAGTTTAAGACCCGTCAGACGTGACGCCCTTTTCCCCAAACGTCCTCTTTTCCTGAAGCCAGAACAGTGTCGCATCGTTGTCACGTTCCCTGTGAGGAGTCTGTGTCACCTCTGTAGGGTTTACTGGTGTGACACAAATACGCCCGGAGGTCTGTTCTGTATTGTCTGATGCTTTTAGGGAGTGTTGTGAGAGCGTAACTGCAGATAATAGCGGTCTGGTACTCTTGTCTAACATGATGTGACTGTGTTGCTGTACTGTAATTAAAAGTGCTAAAAATACATGCAAATAATCTTTTGCTATAAGCTTTAGGGAGTCTGTCTGTAAAATCTTTTGCATAGCCACGTTAGCTTAGCAGCCAGTTAGCACAAAAAGGAAAAAGAAAAATCTCAAATAATTGATAAAAATAAGATTAAGAGGAATTGTGTTTTGCTGTTTTGTCAAAGCAATAAGTCAGTAGGTTTTAGATTATTACGCAAGCTATGAATTGTGTCGTCTGAAAACACACGTTGACTGGTTATTTATTTATTTATATTTGTAATGTTGTCAAACCTGCTGCAGTACAAGGTTTTTTTTTTTACAGTTTGACTAAGTTATTGCTTGCAGATTACACATGAGAAGCCTGCTTTATTATTTTTTTCTTATCACTGTTTCAGATAGATTGATATGATCCATAAAACTATTATCAGTGCTTGTCAATTGCAGAGGGACAAATATGCGAGGCCTAGTGGGCGGGGCCTGGGATCTTACCACGTGTCACCACCAGGGGGCGGATGCTTCGCCATGCGTCCTGAACAACTGGGCGTGGCTACACATAAGTGGGTGTGGCCCTGAACGAGGACATGAACTGTTAATGTAGTGGACGCTAATTGCATAATTTCAAACATCTTTGCTCCCCCACTAAAAATGTAGTTTTAATCTCAGTTTAGGACAATTGCTTTAGATTTTAGGAATTGGTAGGCTGTTTGTTTTGAATGTAAACTTTTTGCTGACCAAGCTGTTAAATGTGAAACGTGTGTTCAGACGGAGCAGAGCAGGTGTTTGTTTCTCACCACTTTTAGCACAATATCAAGATTTCACCTCACTGCTTAAACACGAGTGCTGCCAAAACGATCACGCTTCTGTAAATCGAGCGATGTTTCTATTGTTTTTAATACTCTGTTCCTTCTGGTGTGAAATGTTTCTGCATCAGGAGAACTGAAGCATTATTTAAATGGGAGAACTTTCGGAGGGATTTGAAGGTTGTTTCACCACAGGGAGTTAGGCAACCCTAATCTACTTGACATGTTTTACTAAGAATGAATGTCCAATCATGACTAGCTTTTTGGCGTTATTGATCTAGACCTCTGAAGTATTGAAATAGAATGTTTTAGACAGGCGAAGCACTTAATTTGGCTGTTTTTGAAAGGCTCAAATATTCCAATGTGAATGTACACACCTGTGGAGCCGCTGCAGTGTTCTCTGGTTTCTTTACGCTCTTCAGTCTACTTGGTGAAGTCTGTTTATTCACAGAGCAGAAGAAATATTTTATAATGCTCATGATTGTAATGTTTTAGTGGTAACGGCATTTTTCCATCTTGAAATGTTCTTTCTAGCCTCGTAAATACTTTGATCAGATCAAAATTTGACAGCTGTAAGATGCACCATAAATTAGTGTAAATAAATTATGTTGAGATTTTAGCAACATTTTCTGGACTTTTCTTTGCCAACGATGAACTTGCTGCTCGAATCTTGTAGTCATGGTAACAGGAAACATCGGCATCTGACCGGTGGAATTTCCAGCCCAACCCTTGTTTAAAAGTTGAATTAAGAGTGTAGAGCCAAATATTGGAAAATAAGGACGGACAAAAACATCTTCGGGTTATAGTGCTTTGTGTTTTTATTTTCCCACATTTCAAACAATAAAACACTGTGTGACCCCAAATGAAAACCGGCCAGTGGCGAATTCACTCGCCGAGTAAACCAGCGATCCCAGTCTCTCTCCCAGAGCATTCATCTCTCCATAAACACTGACTGACTGGATTTCCCTCTCCGGCAGCCTGGATCCATTACCAACAACCCCCGCCAGCACCAAGGAAGCGCCTCAACGCGCCTCTCCAACACATCATGTTTTTTGCTTTGAAGCGGATCACAGGATCCTAAAATAAAGCACCCGAACCGCGAAGAGGGGATTTCAACACGCTCTAGTCACCAGCATCTCTAAGGAACTAACTGAAGAGAAGAAAACAAACTGTTATAATGCTTTAGTAACGTTAGTCAGCTGACAGTTACCGTCGTCCACCTGACCTCCAGATAATGCAAGAAGGGACTGAGCCTGTGGACGTGGAGAGTAGCCGGTGGCCGACGCAGGTGCTGCAGCCACTTCCTCCTTTCAATCAAACGCCTCAAACACCGCTTCAGTCTGAGGTAAAACAACAGCCACACTTTCTTTTCAACTTGCCGCAGAGGGGAACTATTGCATAATTCGTCTATGGAAGCAGTAGCAAAAGAGGTTTCCTCCGTTTACGCGTTCTATTTATACAACGGGAGGCCACTGAGGGACATTTAGAGTATGGATGTGTGCCCACTCAGGGACTCCGCACTCATCATCCCAGCTTATCACTGGAGCTCTGTCATATGGCTTCAACAACAGCCAGTGTCCATCTGCAAACTCCATTATATTAAAAACTTCTAATTGCATCACAATCACAATATATATATTAGATATGGGTCAAGATATGCAAACTGCTAGAACACAGCATTTGTTTTTTTCCTTATTTTCCCTTTACTTGCCTGACAAGACAAACAATTTTCCTGTTAATTTGCCTGAAATCGTTGAACATCAGCATCAGGGATGAATTTAGAGGTCGAAGCACCCGAATAAATCAGCGAGTCCGAAAGGTGTGAAATTGATGAGTGAAAGACTCACCTATCATCCTATTCTGTATCTACTCCACATGGTTATATACCATAGAAATATATAAAAATTACAAAAATCTCTTTAATAACAAGAAAGCACAGGCATGCTACTGGACTTTAAACTCTATATCTGCTCTATTGAAATCAGAACAATGCAGGAGAGAAGGTTTTAGCAACTTGTGCAGCCGTTTGTGTAGAAAACATCGACAGGAAGTAGGATTTTGGCTATATTTGCTGTGACAGAAGGAATAAACATAGAAGGTGGGGCCTTAATATACCAGTCTGGTGGGAGAGACCTCCCCGTCTCTCCTGCTGGTGGTCAGCAGAGTTGCTGTAAATGATAAACTAGATGCTGCCTGGACGGGTTGACTGATGAGTATGCGTAGGAGCGGGTGGTCATCACGATGGTGGGGCGTTTTGGTTCTGGTATATGGACGCCTTGTCTTTCAAGAGGTCCAGACATAGATGACAGCTCCAACTCCCTGATAGGCAGAACATCACACAATTACCTCCCAACACATCTGCTCCCAACTTTATCGACAAACAAATCAAGTCGGCGGGTGATGATTGACAGATCTGTGGGAGCGGCTGTCAGAGATGCAACGTACCCTCCGGTGGTTCGGACATGGGGGGGTTGAGGCAGTACATGTGGTATCCTCTGTCGCAGTCGTCACAGAACAGGAGCTGGTCCTGGAAGAGCACATCAGATGTCAGCTCTGAAGCCACGGCACCGCTGAGGGTCGGCTAAGGTCAACTCACGTCGTTCTCCGAGGTTCCGCACATGTTGCAGCACTTGCACTCTATGCACTGCCAGCGGTACGTCTTCACGGCCGCCATCATTATGGGGGTGAACTGCAGGCAGGATGGGTGGCCTGCACACAGAAAGGGGCATTTAGTGCCACAAAGACCCCGCGCTTTCGGTTTTACCTCAGCGGAGGCGAACGCACCCGAGCGCCCGCAGTCGGAGCAGGACACCAGCTCTTCTGATTGGCCGGTCTTGTGGTTGGTTTTGGAGTCGCCCAAGCAGAAGTCACAGTAATTATTGGGCAATGCGATACCATCTGGACCTTTCTTTGGAGCTGCAAAATGAAGGATTTGGAGCATTTGTCTTTAGTTCTGCATCAAATACAACAATTAAAGGGTAAATTCTGACAACAGGGGGAAAACTCCTACTTTTCGGCTCATCAGGCAGAGGCAGGGCAGGCTCGCTGACCTCCATCTCATCCTTGTCCTCGCCCTCCTCCTCGGCCAGGTGGGAGTGGGCGTAATGGTAACTGAGGCCAGGGCGGTTTTTGTAGCGCTTCCCACAGACTGCCACCAAAATCAGGAGACACAGCATGAACAAAGACAAAAACTAAGGTAGGTTAACAGAAAAAAAGGCTCAAGAAATATCAACCAGTTCTAATTTTGGTGATCTTGTGTGCTTTTATTTATAACCAACACTGTAGATTAGTGGAAAATGAAGGGTAATACTTTCCTTTATAAAAAAAAATAAAAAAAAAAAAAAAAAAAAGTTCGGTATTAACTGACTAAATGTATAATAATATGGTAGAGTAAAGCCAATAGTGTCCCTAACATTTACTATACTCAGAACAGTGTTTCTGATGTATTAACCGTTAATAATGAAGAAAGGGAAGCCTGGGGAGTCGTTAAGAGCATTTTCTGACTCTAAGAAAGACAAAGTTGCCACTGTGTGCTCCCAATGTCACAGGAGGGTGTGAGGTTTGTCATCACACCCAGAGCTAAAACTCTTCTTTCACTTCTCATTATCATTTCCGTAGGCTGGCAGCCATTGCTGGTTTTGAGGAACGTAGTTTGGAACATTCCAAGTGTTAAGTAAGGTGTCAAAAGAAAAAATTAAAACGATTGCCCTCAACATAAAAAAAAGGTTTTTAATGACACTTTAAAATAAAACAAGTTTTAAATCACCGGAGACCTTAACAGGGTGCAGAGGTGAAGAATGTCACGTGCTGGCGTGTAGTAGCGACTCAAAAGACAAAACACAGCAGCAATCGGAGCTTCAAGGACAGGCTGAGCAACACATCCTTTCCTTTCTGGCACACAGAGACTCTTTTGTGGATGAATCAGTGGAACAATTCATCACGGTGCACGATCTCGACATTTTCTAAATCTAGTTCAGATTTACGCTAAACTGTGCAGCGTAAAATGTGAAAAATGCGACGTGAACTACACAAATCTACTGTCTGATGCAGATGGAAAAACCAAACCAGGCAGTGGGGACAAAAAGACACAGCAGAGTGGAGTAAAAGGGAATGAGAGAAATATACCTCTTTCAGAAGGTTTTGAAATATGCTTTTGTTTGATAGTGTCTGAAAGAGAGAAGGAGAAGAGAGCATAGGCAGAGAAACTGGCTCGCAGACTGACAGAGGAGCAGTCAGTCAGCTACGCCCTAATGAGAACTGCAGCTGAAAGTGGAAATGCTACACAAAAGAGGAAAAGGACACATTAAGCAATACAGATGCAGTAACAAAGAGGCTGAAGAACCACTTCTCTCTTCTGCTGGGGGACAGATTTACAGTCAAAGAAACGTCTTACATCGAAATGATAAATAAATGGGCCCCCGCTCGCTCTACAAGCATTAGCATTTCTAAGAAAAGAGCAGAAAGACGACGATATGCTCGTCAGAGAGAGGGTGAAATACGGGGAGGTTACAATGGGGACTCTTACTTGATTTAATTACAAACACAACTGCAGAACGAGGTTAATGTGGCAGGACTCACTGTCACAGGCGTAGGGCTTGTCCCTGTCCTCCAGCGCTGCTGCATCCAGCTTCTTCCGGGTGCTGCCGACTCCTCGACCCTGTTCGTGGAGCCCGAGTCCATTAACAAACCTCGGCAGACTTTTAGTAATATATACTTAAAATTATCAAGAGACTACCTTCCCCTTCCCTTTGCCCCGCCTTTTAGGTGTGTCTTCCTCATAGTCTTCATCATCTAGGTCATCTAGGAAGTCGTCTGGCTCTAGGATCCTCTGTAATGACACAAAGGCACAATGAACAAATGAGACAAATACCTTGAGGGTCAATTCCTTTTCTTCACCTCCGTATGCTGACAACATGAACCTTTCTGACGCGAGTGGCAGCACTGAGGCTTCCAGTGTAATCACTCTGGTTTGAATCCTCCTCAGACCCTCGAAGATCCGCAGCCGTCCGCTTTTCAAACGAGTCGCTCTTCAGTAAGGCCTCCAAGCTACTGCCGTCCGCCGACAACACGTCTTTCTTTAGTCCAATGTCGAGCTCTGAAAATTAAACCAGGGTAAACTAAACATAAACATCAGACGGTTATGACGAACGCGAGCATTGTAATCGCCCGAAAACTGCAGGAGGGCTTTTTTATTCTGTCGTGCTAAAATGGAGAGCAAGGTACCTGACTTGACTGGAGGGAAGATCAGCCGGGGGTCCTCTGGAGGATGACAGCGCCGTTTCTTTCTCCACCTCCTGGCTGGGTAGGTGTAGAGTTGCCCTGGAGCCATGCCTGAGAGGTGGCATAACACATCCCTCAGTTTGAAATTGTTTTTTTAAGCACCAATTTGGAAGTTTTTATTAAGAAAACTACTGGGAAAAATGTTGTTTTTAAAAAATTAAAATGTATAAGTAAAGTATTACCAGCTCTAGTAATAAGTTAAGTCTTATTTTTAAATTGGAGTCAAAGGTAAGTAAAACAATATTGTAAGTGACCTCACCAACCAGGATGTTCTTCCATCTAATTTAACCCCCCCCCCCCCCAGTCATCCTACACATTTGTGCCTCTCACCTGGGCCCCTGTGCCTCTTCTCCATCCAAATGTAGCAGTTGCTCTGGGCCACACCGGTCTGAGAGTCAAGAAAAGGCATCCTGACGCTTCTCTCAGCACAGAGTCGAGCGTTGTAGTTGTGACACTGCTCCATGGCGTCCCTGTAGTACTGCTCTCCCAGCCTGACCACACGAGAAACACGTCAGTCCCAAAGAAAAATACAGTTCTTCACTGCGCCGACAATGTAGAAAATCATTCAGGAATGTGGGATAGTAAGGGAGGAAAAATCGCCCCCCGGATATGACGTGTTTTAGTCGGAAGTGAGGTCTCGCGTTTTTAAGCTCATCAGAAAGGCGACAGTTATGCTTCTGTAACCCATAAAGATGATAATGTGGTTTATATTGAGGTTTGTCAAGATGATGCTGAGGGAAAAGAGCTCTGCAGTGGAAAAAGGAGAAAGTTATATTCGCATTCAGCAGAAACGCAAACTCGGAATCATTAATAAAAGTCGAATAAAGTGACGCCCTGAATGAAAGTTAAGAGAATGACCAACCTCTGGTCGTCATAACTGTATTCAAATGACCAAACACAGCTCTTTAGCCGATATATTTTCGCAAGAATTGCGGTTACTGTACAACTTCTGTTTTTAGCCGTTATAGCGGAGCGGGATGAAGCGGAAGACCGTTTTATCGCGATGACTTTGACACAAAACTTTTTAGGTCACATTTGGATAGAGTCACTGGCAACAACCTGCCACCTTAATATAAATCTTATGAAATTAAAGTCTGGCCTTTCCTCCATAGTTGATGTGTTTACCATAAGTTCCGCCTGAGCTAACTGCGTTAGTCTCATTAGCTAGTTAGCGTGCGTTGGTTCGCGCCGCCTAGCCGAGCCATTTACGACAATAGCGCTACATTAGCTATATGGACAGGAGGAAATAACGAGATAAATTTGAGTCAACGACTTGTGTCACTATGGTGTGAATAACGTACAGTTAGAGAGGCAAGATTCATTATTCGGAGACGTCAACTGCGTGTCCGCTAACTTACTCTTCCATTCCAGGATGTGAAACAGACACGGCGGTCTCACTGCGCTAGCCAACCGTATTAAAAGTACAAACTATTGCTAAGCTAACGCTGCGTACAACCGAGGTTTCTATTTTAACCGTTTAGCGAGAGCGGCCTTCGTCGGGTAGCCGGGGGTAAAGTAACAGAGAAGTCAAATACTTACAGTTTGACAACATTCTCAACAACAGCTGCCATCTTGCTTCATTACTCGGGGCAAGTGGACGCCGGCTGTCAGGACTGGTAGGCGGAAGGCGCAGCGTAGCGCCACCTCTCGGTCATCTGTGGTATTATCGCATTTCGATGGTATACTACTGGGAGCTGTGGTGATTTGAAAACTACATAAACGTGTAACTAAACGTCGCATTATGTATAATTAATAAATAAATATATTTATATTGAACTATATAGTCTAAATAAAAAAGGTGTCTCTGTTATTTTTCTATTCTAAAGTCTACAGGATGATGCACACCCAGACGCATTAAAATACATTAGAGTTCCGTTGACATTTCAACTTTATATTTAATTCTAGGTCTTTCCAGCCAGCTTCAATCTTTGTGTTCTACCCACAATCCTTCCTCATAAATTACTTTTATATTATCCTGCTCATTTTCTGGGGCCATGGCCACCAGCCCATACCCTCTTCAGGGTTCAGAGTCTTTCAGCTTCCACATGGGCCTTTAACCAGTATACTACTCAGTCCCAGTGCTCCCAGCACCCACTGATTCATCGCAGAACCACTGCATGTTAGTTCTACTTGATCAGCTTTGACCTAATTTGAAGAAAGATGGATTATTTATTCATTCTTGATGGCAGCATTGGTACTGCTCTCTTTCCCATACCCTCTACTACCATAAATGTCTGTTGGCTACCATGTGGGAGCACACACTATTTATTTTTATGTTGGGTCAACACATTCCTCTGAAAAAAGAATCTGTTCTTATCTTGTATTGTGATTATTTATACAGAAATGCATCTGATCAGAATCCTGAATAATTAGCAGGGTGAAACGTGCAAATACTTTAAATGGGATTCATGTGAAGCAGTTAAACCTATTTATTTTTTCTGATGGAAACATTTTGCAAACCAAAAAATATATTTTTCTCCAAGCAGGAGCTCTTGATTAATCCAGTTTCTGTTGGGCTCATTAACTGATAGTTATTAAAGCCAGTTTTTAAGCAAATTTCAGGTTGTTTCTGGTTGGGGTGCCTTCAATGATGTTGACATGTAATGTCACATTTTTAGAAATTATCTCAGCATTTCCAACACAGAAGTTCACCTCCCTTTAAACCCACATTTTAATCACACCATTTCCATTATGGGCTACCTCAGCAGTGTGAGCCAAATTCCTTACTTAAAAAGCCGAGCCATATTTTGATTAAACCATGTTTTATTATTCCTAATATTAGATGTAGATACACAAGTCAACAAACAGTATTTCTCGATTTGTAATGAAAATGCTCCACAGCACACTGACATCGTGTGGAAGGGTCTGGTATTACAGACACGTACCTGAAAATGGACAGCAGTTATACTTTTTGCAACAAGTTGCATTAGTAACAGTAGTAGTAAGAGTAACAACAGTAGCAATAATGTAATAACAGCAATTAATAATAGTAGTGATATCAACAACTCTGAGTTACAGAGGATGGGACAGACATTCGTCAAAAGTAAATGAAGGTATAGGCAGACAGGCTTATCAAATGCTGCAAGACAGACCATCAGAGGAAAAAATACAAGCTCCCAGCAGACAGCAAACGTCCTGCCTTCTTCTAAAAAAAGGAAGCCCAAAATGTCACCAGTCTGTGTTCACTTCAATACAAGTAAAAGATGATCTTCCTCGTCGGTACTCTCAGAACTTAAACCCCCTCTCCGACATCTATAATACAGACTTTCAGCGTTCTGGTCAAAGCACAATATTTAAAAAGATGCCGCACAAAAATGTGGACTCACAGCCAGCGGAGGATCACATCCACGAGACCAGGTCACCAGGGTCAAGGGTCAAAGAACAGTACGTGTGTGTGTGTGTGTGTGTGAGCGCCTCGGTGTCAAGTATGAGAAAACTTTTTGCGTCACTTGACCAATTTGGCCAAACTAATTTGAATCATTCACATTCAAATAGCCGATAAGAAAATACACTGTGTGACCTTTGAACCTCGAGTACCTTCACCTTCTGTGGAGCTCCTCCGTTCAAAATTGTGCACAACAGATTGTTTCTGGCTCTCGCACGTATGCAACGGCCGCTGCCGCACGGCAGCTTCAACAGGGGGGGGGGGGGGGGGGGGGGGGGGGTTCTGCCACCACCCAAAGCCAGTTTTCAGGGGCAGTGGGTCCGATCCAGTTTGCTCCAGGTGCCGCCAGCCGAGCCCAGTTGTGCTGCTGCGCGCACATTCGTTTGGGAGTGGAGAATAAGGCCAACCAGTGTAAGAACTACAACCAAATATGCACTTCCTGTGGACCTTTCTGCTCCAGCTTTACCGTTATTTTAAAAGGTAACAATTCACAACCCATCGCTTACACCTTTGAGGACGTCCCTAACTGCTATCCAGGAAGTTCCTGCTGTGTTTTGGCAGTTAGGAAAAGGCAAATTAACACTGCATCAGCACTAATATAAAATCTGCACGACTGCCAGTCTGACAAACTAACGGACTATAAATTCTTGTGCTGACAATGTCGATTGCTGTCGTTGCCAATGAGAAGAATCGCTCCCCGGGCCTCACGCGACCTCATGTGTCGGGAGTACACGGACGCGGATGAGAGCGGAGGGCAACGGTGAAATGCATGCGTGGAGAAATGGAGTCGTGCCACACGTAGCCGTGAGCGTCGGAGCCGGCTGAGGTTCCGCTTAATTCACACCGTACCTGTGACCCACATCAGCACAGGGCACATCTGCACCGGTGCTTTTGGACAGTATTCTTAAATGGAGGGTGGGTTCTTTTGTGTCTGCACTGGGCTCAGTAACGCCTCCATCAGGCAGCCTTGTTTACCGCACAATCATCCTCAATTCACCCGTAATGAGACCTGTCAGTTGTCCATCTGTCCTGCTCGCGTCCCTGTGGTCTGCAGCCACAGATAATGTGCTTTAATTTTTGTTTTTAAAACCCCCCAAACCGCCCCCCGCGCTTTCACACCTGCAGGTAGAGAACAGAAAGAGACAAATGAGAAGATTAGAACAGAAAACGATGGAATCGCCTCGAGGGTAACGCCAAGCCTGCATCTCAGAAAAACCAAAAGCAAAGAAGAGCTCAGTTTCTGAAACTTCCCCGTACGAGTTTTTCGGTGTCTGACTTCTATCCGCACTGAAAAGCAGCGTTCATCCGGCCACGTTTGATCAAGAATAACAGAAACGTGCAAACTTCACAGCACCACACGCACGCACTCACTAAAAAAACTAATCCTTCTCTGCACCCACCCCCCCCACCATTTTTACAGAAGTCAAAACTCAAGCAGAAAAGACCACTCAATGAAATGTTCCAATACAGGCAAATTTAGATCAAATAAAAAATAAAACCACTTATTAAATATATTTATATCATTTACTCAATGAAACTTGTCACTTACTGCACACTGCTAAAATTGAATGAGCTTTATTTTTGCAAAACACCTCATAAACTGTAATTCCTAAAAAAAGGGGAGAAAAAAATTAAATTAAATTAAAAGAAAATACATACAAGGGCAAGCCCAACATTCTCCACTAGTTAAACCAAATTTTTCTCTCCACAACATTAATCAAGATTCTCTATTTTAAAATCAATGTTTCATCAAACCAGCAAAAGCAAAAGATAAATAACAGCAATGATAATAACAGCAATAATGTTGATCAGGTTAATAACATCAATATTGAGAACAGAAATAGAGACTGATGCCATCTTGAAAACAGGGAATTCAAATCCAAGTGGGATTGAACATGGGAAAGCCTTCATCCAAGGTTTGGTAGACTAAAGCTGAACTGGACCTGGATCTGTGCTAACGCTAACCACTCCAGCTACTGACAGACTAAGGAGCCCTGCTGGCTGGCAGAGCTCACGTGAATGGATGAGGATTTTCAGCGACTGGAGCCTCTAAAGATGATGTAGGGATGGGGTGAATGAAAAAGATGATGACATTTAAAACTGGAGAGGAAAAAAAAGTTCTCTGTAAGCCGCAGACGAGCTGTGGATGAATTCCTTGGGGCCTGACGGATGTTTGTGTGACCTGGTTGTACTTTCCTTCCAGCCTGCTCGACTCTGTTGAAATTCTGACAAACGTAGCTTCTTGCGGTGGTTTGTTCTATTTCTTTTTGCCAAAGAAGCTGAACCTCTTCTCCCGATCCTTGTCTTTCCCGTCTTTGTTGCGCATGGTAACACCTCCGCCCTCGGCAGAGCTGGGCGAGATGGGAGGCATGGTCATGGCGCGGCTGAGTGCCCGGGGACCTCCTGGGGAGTCTCCTCCTCCTGATGGAACGGAGGCCAGGATGGAACGAATCCAGGAGCTCATTTCAGCCTAAAGATGGAGAGGAGCTTTACTGAATTCCAGCTTCTCTAAGATATTGTTTTTACAGTTTAGTTCTATGGCTCACCTCATCCTTTGCTTGGAACAGGAACTCTTTTCCATCCCCCAGCCTGCAGACATTGTTGAAAAATACAAACTGTTGATCCTTCCACCTCTTCTGGGCATTTCAACAGGACAGCCTGTCGCTTCTACTCACCTGAGCTTGAAGACGTGTTTCCTCTTCTTATAGTCATGAGCCACCTCACACACAGCCTCAGCAAGGCTGATGGGCACCTCTCCGTGGTATGGGATGCCATTGCTTGCACTTTTTCCATCTTTATAGAAGCCAAGACTTCCTTTTCTTAAGACACAGTAGACGTTCTGCCAGGACCTACAGAAAAAATGAAATCAAGCTTGGGACAGAATGACGAGGCAAGAGTCTCGTCACCTCTCTAATATCTGGCCGACCTCTGACCGCACCAACCTGGTAGCTGCCTTTTTGCTGTGGGACTCCATCTCCTGTTTTCGATTCAGCATCCCCTCCATGGTTTCTGGCCCAGATTCTGCTCCGCCCCGGTTCGGTAACGTCGCCGAAGGCTCGAGGCGAGAGGATGCCAGCCCGCTGTCCCTACCTGGACCGTTCACCGACTCAGATTCGGAGCCCTGTGGTTCCGGGAAGAAAAAGACTTTTGGTGAGTGGGTAAAAACAGACGGCTGGATGGATGCGAGTGAGCGGAGAAGCAGCCGATCGCAGCCAAACATAAAAAGCCGTTATGACAGAACCTGACAGAACCTGTGCTGTCACTCAGGGCAATTACACTTACAGGCATGTATTTACAGAAACGACACATAGTTTTTAAATGATCACAAAAAGAGCCTTTTACCAGATTTGTGAAAGGCCTGTTTATGTATAAAATAATGGAAGCATTCAAGCGTGTTGTCCTGAGTACAATAGCTCAAGCTTCTTTGTTTAGATCCCGTTATCGTCAGGTTTTAACATATTTGTCTTAAATTAACGATTCACTACAATGTCTTTAAAAGCAAATGCACAAATGTTTTTATTTTATTATTAAAAAGCAGAGAACCCCCCCGTATTTAAACACTAATTTTGAGCACTTAAAAATGACTGTTAAGTGTTGTGTCAGGGCTTGCTAGAACCGGGAACCTTTAAAACATAAGCATGTAAATTTTCTTAAGATTATGTTAAATGGTGTCGGAGAAACGACCTGTTAAATTCAAAGCTTTATCCGGTTTTAAATGATATTCCGTGGTAATTAAAGGGAGCCAAAGCCGACTTGTCGGCACAGCAGCTCATTTTATGGAGCGCCGATTACTTTAATGTTATGGAACCGAGGTTTTGAGGTAGCAGAGGCTTATATCAACAAAAGGGTGTATTTTTATTATTTGTCACTTGTGCAGCGGAGTAAAGGAGATTAAATAGGTGAAAATTCGAAAGCAGTTTGCCAGAAATACAGACACACACAGGAGGTGCGGACGTAGGGTCTCACGCCGAGTCACTTGGTTAAAAGGCTTGTGTGAGCAGCTCCCCAAACTAGCTGTGTTCAATATCCCACCCCAGCTCCTGTAACTGGTCTAGACAGATGTCTGCATGATCTAGAATGATGAAAAACGCGAAAGGTGATTAACGGGCCTCAAAAGAATCACCGGGGGTCAGGAAAAATTGCACGAACATGATAAAATTGTGAACTTTGACCGTCTTAATGGAAATATTAGTGAGCACATAAGAAAACATTTCCTTTCTCCTGCTAATGCCAGTTTTTCTATGGTCGAGCTGTTAGATGACCATCATATCACATATCACTAATCACGCCAGGTGCACACAAACCTGGGGGGGGGGTAAAACAAACTATTTTCTATGTACAGTTACAGCATCACAGTCACATTTATAGTCACTCTCAACCTGGTCAATACCAGCACAGACACAACAGCAACATGATCCATGAATCATGAATCTGCGTTGTCAACTTTAGGAGCGATGCGGATGGATGAATAAATCAATAAAGCGATGGTTTGCATCCATCACACAAAACGACGTCTGAGCAGAAAAAAAGGCACTGCTTATGACCAGGAGCTGAGCAGAGGAGAGGGGGGACTACACATCTGACCAAAGCTTTGTACTCACACGCTCCAGTTGTTTGGGCCTACACACACGCTTAGGATCTGATTTCTTTCCCAATGACAACGATAGCGATAATGACTGCTGGTGGAAACGCAATAAGAGATGGTGAACAGGTCAGACAAAAACTTCTAAGCCTCTAAATGGGTCATATTTTCAGAACTTTTTCCACACACTTTGATGACTGTAACTGCGCATTAAAAAGTGATCTGAAAGGTCCATGATGAATTTTTTGTTATCTATTTTAGTAGCTAAGTAAATTACCCACAATTTTATTAGAGTTTAATAATGGCAACCAGGACCCAGAGAAGATTATATGGGTGATCTTTTGATTTGATTGTAACAGACTAGACACATATACAGTTATGATATGTACTATGAATGAGTGATAAACATTACTTACAGGACCTTGGCCACTAATAACAGAAATAATATGCAGGTTCCCAGCAGCTCACTTTAAAGTAATTTGTGTTAATTTAATTAAATTATACAATATTACGGAAAAAGTCCATATTGTGATATAAAGCTGAAGAATATTAAAGAAGGACTTTATGCAAAGGAAGTATGGAACATGATATAAATGTGAGGGCAGATGTGGGAAACGGCGTAAAGAAAGGTGTCTCACCTGTGATGTGTCATTGTCGCTGTGCACGCCATTCACCGATACCGACTGGTTTAGTGTGGTCTGGTCCAGACTGGTTCTGGGTTTGGGAAAAGCTCAATTATAAATGTGAAGTGTGTTTGGCAGTATACGCACAATATGCCACCCATGACTAGAGCTTACCTGGCTGCAGAATCATGTACGTGACTCTCTGTGATATCTGCAGCTTCTTCAGCTGGGGGCGGTGTGGGGGGTCGCCGGGCTCTCTCCTCTTCCTCTCGCCTCCTCTGCATCTCTTGTTCCTCAAGCTGAAACATTGGAACTCAGTAAATCTATCTAACCTTCAGGTCTCCTCAGAGAATGAGAGATAATCAGATGTTAGATAGGTGCAGCCCATTCTCTACTCCTCTGTACGCACTGTGGTGAGCTTTTCCAGCAGAACAAAGCGATCCTCCCAGCCTACAGCGAGCTTCTCAAAGGCCTCATGACGCTTAATGAGGCTTTCAACTTCATCTACATTTGCCCCCAGCTCTGCTGCTCGCACCAGAGGTTCTTGGCCTGCCAACCAGGATTCTGCTATGTAAGCATCACGCCCAAACTGCAACACCTCCAGCACTGAGAAGGAGAGAAAAGGAAAATATTAAGAGCACTGCGTAGAACTGTGGTTTACTTCTCAAGTCTTAAAAAGAGACACTTCAACAATCAATCTGGGCATTCCTGTATTTACACAGTAGCAACGCGCCAAACAAAGAGATCCCTCATGTTTTTTCTTTCTTTTGACTTTGTGAGACTGACTGTGCCCTTATACACGTGTCACATGATAAGCACCCTTACCAATTTGTAAGTGGTCCATCTTGTCTTGCCACTTTTTGTTGATCTTGTCTCTCTTTTCCTGAAGTTGTATCAGCTTTTCTCTGATCTACAAATCAGGGAACATTCAGAAATTACATTAAAAATACATTTAAAAAATAACACAAAATTGCTGCGTAAACAACAACGTTGTGCTTTTACCTCATCGGATGCATAGTGATTATTGTTGAGGAGAGTATTTCCCATTTCAATACAGGCAGTAAAGCTGTCTGCCCTGGTTTCAATCTCTGATTTAATGTCCTGATGATTGGCAATGACCAGTCCCGCAGAGGACACGTCCCTGGAACAACAGAGAGAAGGGTGAGCTGTATGCCCAGAGGACTGTTATAGTAATGTGAAAACAGAGACAGAAAATGCCAATCACCTGGGGCTGTCATGTGCATCAATCTGCAGGTTGACACCATCCATCCAAAGCATAAGGTCACGCACCATGTTGAAGAAGCGGAACTTCTCTACTGTGTCCAGCAGGAGGACCCTGCGTGCCTGACCAGCATCCAGAAGACCCTCCCAAGCAGACGTCACCGCATGTTCACTCCGCTGAATGTCATCAGCTTTCTCCCCGGCATAAGCCTTCTGGAGCCGTGCTGCATCATCCTGCACCTGGTTTACCTAAATCATCAAAGGTGAGGTACAGGGGATGTTTAGCATGTCTGTGTATGCGACTGTCTCGTCTAACATCCTTTTATTAGCTGACTCACCTGTCCACTCAGGGCCTGAATGTCATTTTCAAATGTGTTGTGCTGCCTGTGTAGATGCTGAACGGTGTTCAGGTCTCGACCGAGGTCAGAAGGCAGCCCCTCCCTCTTCTCTTTAATACGCCCCAGCACCTCCGTGGCATCCTGGTGGAAGCGGTGCAGCTCGTACGAGGCCGCCAGCATCTGTGTGCGTGTGTCGATCAGCTCCAGCAGATCGGCCCAAGCCTCGTTTAAGCCGTCCTTCCACTCAGCAACACTGGCGTTCTCAGGATGGCCTGACTCAATCAAGTCATCTGCCAGTGCATTAACACCATCGACGCGCTCTTGGCCGATGGTGCTGGTGTCACGAGCGAACTCTCGGAACTTGTCCCTCAGCATCTTTCCATAGAAAAAAGTGATGTACCATTAATATGGGCTAATTACAGAGTCAGACTTCCTAAAACCTGCAACTGAGGGAATAGTCTTACAGTAACATGTTCATAGTCTTGTCCTAGTTCGTGTGAACCAGCGACCACTTCTCTCTCTGCGATCCACTGCTCCAGGTCATCCACTTCCCGCTTAAGCTGAGTCAGTCGCAGCCTCTCCTGAAGCCGCCCACGGCGCTCCTCGGCAAGATCTTTCAAACCGGCATACAGTTTGTCCACCTGTGCTTGCCGTAAGGTGATTCGCTCACTGTCAACATAGAAATGGACAGCTTTTGTGACGGTTTACCACTTTATTTAATGCATGAACACAAAGTTTAAGCTCTCACCTTTCTGGGTGTTCACTGTTGACCATGAGACGGCTGCTGTTGGCTAATTGATGAATAGTTTGGGCGTAGTCTTCCAGTGCTTGCTCCAGACTCTGGTGCTTCTTGACCATCACTAATGCACTTTGTTCATCCTATGAGGCAAAAGTGCATTTGGGATTGATACAACACGCTGCCATTATCCTAGATCAACGAAGAAAAAAGAACATGTTGTATATTTTCCATTGTACCTTGGCTTTTTCCTCAGACATCATATGCAGTTCCTGCTCTCCCATCCAGGCTTCTGCTTCTGCTGCATCAGTATAGAACTGCTGTGCACGATTGGCCTCTATTAGACGGGTGTGACGCTTGTCTGTTTCAGCAATTAGCTGGTTCCAGAGGTCCTGCAGTTCACCGAGGCGCTCCTCTTGAACCGACTGTCTCTCACCATCTACCTGGCTCTGGGTCTTACTTCGTCTGTCAATATCATCGATGCGAGGCTGGTGACCCTGGATCTCTTTCTGCAACGTCTAATTCAGAAACAAAGCAGGTGAGTTGGGAGTTTTGTGATTTTTTCTTCTTCAAATCTATATACAGTGTAAAAAGTATTGAACAATGCAAACACTCTTAAAGTTCACTGCAGCAAACATCACTTTACCTGGTTCTTTTTGATCAACAGCTGTACAGTTGGGAGGTCTTTTCCATGGTCCGTGGAGGTTGCCAGAGGCATCCTCTCTTTCACCCAAAGCTGAGAGAAATACAGAACACTATGTGAATATTTGGCAGAAAAGGAGCCCAGAGAAAAACTAATAACTCCTATATTGTGTCTATATACAAGTCATACAGGTATTCCAACTCACAATTTCATCTTCAAGATCTCTGTTAAACTGATGTGCTTCTTTGGAGGCTAGTAGCTGCTGCCTCCTCAGATTGAGAGGCTCTTGGAGGTTGGCGAATGTATCAGTGACACGTCTTTGCTGGCCATCAACCTCAGTGAGTCCAGCATCTTCCTGGGACAGGGCCAGAGCCTGGGACTGGAGAGACTGTACCTCCTTCTCTCTGACCTCCATCTGGTGCTCCAACATCTTCACGGGAAAAATTAAAAAGTGTCAATCAAACTGATTTCACTCCAGCTATATCGCTCAGACAAATCACAATTCATACATTAAAACCCTTTAGTAGATGAAGCCCATTGGTGTCACCACAAAACTTTACAACACATTTTAAATCAGGTACATTTTTACATGATAAATGAGTGTTTCGCTTGCACGATGGGACTTACCTGGTGCTTCTTAAGCAGGATGTTGACACTGGTCAAATCTTTTCCATAGTCGTCACTTTGCAGCTGACCTTCGAGGTTTTTCAACCAGACATCCAAAGCAGAGCAGCTCTGTGTAAAGAGCTCTGCTCGGTTAGCATCAAACAAGCATTGGGCTTTGGTCTGGGTGGTTCCCTCAAGCTCCTCCCACTGCCGTTGTAGATCCTGAAGGGTCTGCTCCACCACTGGCTTCAGTTCAGGCTTCTCTGCCACCAGGGCCTGTCCCTCCTGTTGGAGACGCAGGAGATATGAGCAAATTTAAGGTGATTAAAGGTTAAAGGTCAACCCTGGATAACTATCCCCATTATGAGTGTCGTCTCATAAACAGACAGAAAGTTTGCAACGACATACCTTATCAATTTTGTCCAGCCAGTCCTTGTTGGAGGCCAATTCTGCCATGAAGGCCTGATGTTTCTGCCATTTGCTGTGAAGATTTCTGGCCTCATCATAAGACATGTCCTGTGCTGTCAGCATCTTTTCATTTATCCACAGTGTGAGCTACGCAAAATAAAAAAAATCATTAAGTGCTTATCCTAGATTTACATTTTCTTCCCATTTTCCCACACTCTTCTATTTAATATGGCGCATGAGCTTTAAAGAGAAATTAATCTATTTGGCATCTTTATTTAAACATAATTCAATGAAAAATCATGTACCTCCTGTCCATCTTGTAGGAAGTGTTGAAGCTCACGGTTGTCCTTGAGCTTGGTAAGTAACTCATTTGCTGCTTCCTTATTTTTACGATGCCTAAAGAAAAGCAGGAAGAAAGTTGAGCCGGGCTCCATGTGCAAATTTCAAAAAGGCTTAGATGTTATATGTTCTCTCTAAATTTACTTATGTTCTAACCTTTCTTGGATGGAATCAACTTTTTCCTGGATCTTATCAGAGTTTGCATTGGAGTCATTAATGAGACGCCGTCCAGACTCCACAACCCCAGTTATCTTCTCCTCACTGGCTTCTGTGGTCGTGAGGAAATCTTCATGCTTCTTTATAGCCTCCTCGGCTCCCTGGAGACTGGTGGGCATCTCTGTGTGGGATAGCACATACTCCTACGCAGAAAACAGGGGAAGGCAATGTCAACACTCCTTACACACAACTATCTCAAATATTTATTTCTTTAAAATTCAATTCAATAATACATTTGACTCTGGGAGTTTTTGCCAAATTTTTAGAAATATTCTGCTACGGTGGTTTCAATTAAGCCATATTTCTCCAGAACAAGGCTGAATTCCATGAGAATCTTCCTAACCTGGCTATTGAGGAACGTCTCAGCCTGCTTTGCATCTCTCAAGAAGGTCTGGAAGTCAAAGGCTTGAGCCAAAAGACTGTGGCGATTCTCCCACATGCGCCGCAGCTCATGCCAGCCGGTATCTAGTGCCTGGAGCCTTTGGGCCAGGAACATGTGCTGAGCATCTGTCTGACCTTGGGTCACCTCTTCACCAACTGCTCGCATCTTCTCATAGTCCTCCTTATAGTTGTCCACCTCATTCTTTATACTCTCGTGCTGGGCAAGCAAACTCTCCGCCTCAGGAAGAGAGGTAGGAATATCTTCTGAAGCCACTGCTGTCTGGGTGCGAGACAACCAGGTTTGGAAATCATCCAAATCCCTAAGGAAGCCCTGCAGCTTGCTGGCTTCACCCAGTGACTCCTCACGACGTTTCATGGTGTCGTTCAAGTCCTCCCACACTTCTTGAATCTCTGTCAGACGACCCTGGATCTCTCCAGCCTGATCTGGATGTTCCTTGGCCAGCTTTTCTGCTTCTGTTCTTAGGTCATCCAATTTGCCCTTAAGGAACCACAATTAATGATTCAATTTCAGAAATATGATAAAATAGCCCAACCTCATAAAGTAAATACGCATAATCGTTTTAACGTGCTGTATTTTACCAGTTCTTCATACCTGAATGGCCTCCAGGTCCCTCTCCATCCCCGTGAGTTTGCGCTGTAGTGCCATCACTCCAGCCAGGTCATTGCCCAGGCCTTGAGTGGATTCAATCACTTTGGTCTTTTCCTTCATCCAAGTTTGGATCTCATTACACTCCAGGTGGTAGTTCTGGATATTAAGGGCAGATTCTAGGTCTTCTTTCTTTTGACCAGCCAGTTGCTCAAACTCCTTCCATCTGGAGAATCAAGAAAACATTTTATGCTAAACGGTACCAGAACTTCATGTTGAATAGAAATATATTTATGCAAGTTCCAGAAACTTTGTAGGTTTGCTCTGACCTGTTCTTCAGTTGGTCTCGTGTCTGATGAATTTGGTCTTTGTTACGGTTGTCGGAACTCAGGAGCTGCTCGGCTACCTGATTCACATCAGTGACACGAGCGCCGAGGTTATTCATCTCAGGTTCCAGGGTGTCAAACCTGCAGCCATAAATAATAGATTCGTTTCAGTTTAATCTTTTGTCATTAGATAGTTCAGGTGACAAAAAAAAACAGCATTAATTAATCAGAGTTTCACATGAATTAGGTTTCTTTTAAACATTGTTTATTGTTCCAACTACATTTGTGTCACCCAGACAAACCTCTGCTGCACGACTTCCAAGTCTTCCAGTTTGGTTGGGATCTCCATGCCGTGCAACCACTGCTCCTTTTCCTCCACCCAGAGCAGGCAGGCACCAGCTTCACTAAACATGCGGTAGAGTGCCAACGCACCCTCAAGGGCTTGACGCCGTGCAGCCGACAGAGACTCCAGTTCTTCGTAGCGCTGCTCAATGGCAGGCAAACGTCCATCCACCTGCAGGCATGGCAAGAAAAAAAAAAAGAAGTATGACAAACGGAGCTGCATCATTAAAGAAGTATGAAAAAGAACACACATACCTCAGGGAAGTGAACAAAGGCCTGCGGCAATGCTTGGGCCTGCTCGTGTAGCGAATCAATAAGGGGACGGTGGCTCTTGATTTCTTCCTCGATCTCCCTTTGTTTGCGAGCCAATGTTTGGGTGGAGAACTCGTCATGACCCACCTCCTGACTAGACACCTGCCTAAATGTCTCCATGATCCATGCTTCCATGTCATTGGCATCTGTTTGGAATTGGTGCAGTGCCACTGATTCCTTAAGGCTCTGCTCTCTCAGCTTGGTTGTCTAGGTAATAAAAAAACAAAATGCATTTAGGAAAGGTAGCTTTTATATTTAAGGCATATTAAAATAAAGGAAATAGAGATCGACCCACTTCTTCCAGATGATTCCACTGCCCACGGATATCTTCAACTCTCTCGCTGACCTCTGGGGCTCCAAAATGTCCCTCCTTAATCAAAGCTTCTCCAACAGCAATGCTGTTACTCAGAGGGCCATACCGAGCTGCCATCTCATCTGTGAAAGCTTCATGTTTACTGAGAAGGTGAAGGGCAGACGTGAGGTCACGACCACAGTCTCCACTGGCCAGGATCTGCTCCTGTTCTCGGATCCAAGCTGCCTCCTCTCCAACATCCCATAGGAACTGCCACAGGCGGCGTGAATCCTCTAGCTGCTCTCTGCGTTTTACAGCAAGCTGTCCAAGTTCCTCATAAGCCTGGCCCAGCAGGTCAACCTTCTCGCTAACTAATCCTGGCTCGCATGGTTTGTAGGCTGACAAGCAAGACACAAATGTATGGCATCATATACATATATATATATATCACCTCCAGAGTCAATAAAAGTGGTGTAAACAGTGTAAATGACTCACCCTGTTCATAAGAAGTGAAGCGCTGTGCAGCTCCCTGCACACCCTTGATCCTCTCTGCCTGGGCTGAAATATCAGCCTCCACCAGGGTGTGTTTCTGTAGCAGGTCTAACACATCATGCAGATGTTTGCCACTGTCTGGAGACTGCAGACGACTCTGAAACACAGTCCAGTATACTTTCAGCATTCAATAGTATAGCCATTTAAGTTAATATTATGTAAGTTCAATTTAGAAATGGTTTTCTTACTTAAATAAAAATAAATAACTAAAGCCACACTGTCAACACTCAGTAGCTTGAGAACATTACCCTACATAGAGGCAGAAAAAGTGTTTTTTGTGATCAGGGCCAGTACCTTCATATCTCCCATCCAGTCCATAATGTAGCGCATCTCTTGAAACAGTCTCTGCAGATCACGGTGAGCATTTAGCCGCTCTCTTCGTGCAGCTAGCAGCTCTTTCAGATACTCCCACAGGCGAAGTACATTATCCCTTCTAGCAACTACGCGCCTTACATCATGGTAGTTCTCTGCTTCAAGCTCTCTAGCAACAGCTTGTACAGCAGCCACGCGCTCCCAATATGCCCCGATATCAGTTTCAATGGCCTCATGTTTACGTGTGGCAGCTTCCACTGCTCCCAAATTAGTTCCAAAGTTGTCCTAGCAACAACAAAATTCAGCTCATCATCAAATTCTGGCAATAGTCACAGTAAAAACGTACATGTGAAGCCTCAACTGAGGATTTTTGTTACCTGGGAGACCAACCGTTGGTTCTCGCTCAGCCACGTCTCCCTCATAGCTGCTTTGCGGTCGAACCGTGCAGCGAGCATTTCCAGTTTCTCCTGGCGAATCAACTCATTTCTTAGGGCCAACTCTCGCTCATGCTCGGCCTTTTCCAGTCTCTCCCAGGCCTGAGAGGAGAGCACAAAAATGTTGACAACATGTTGCAGATACGGTTTAACAATTGTATAGATGGATGAAAGATTGCAGTTGTGTCGATGCATGTGGTCAACAAAGGGCAGCAATAGGCTCAGCCAGTCACTTACGGAGAACATGAATGGTTTGATCTTACCTTGTTGATGTCAGAGATGAGTTTGCCCTCTTTTGGCATGTAGACTTTCTGATTGTTTGCTCTCATTTTGCTCTGGATAGTAAAGAGGAGAACTTCCAGATTTCCTTTCTCTGTAAATCTGTAGATACACAGTATTTACTTTAAAAACTTGTTTTCCTGATAATTTTACATATCTGGACATGGACTGGGTCATTGAGTTACTCACTTGGGGGGTTTCTCCACAGTCCTGTAGGAGTTGAAAGCCTGGAGCTGGTTCTGCACTCCACTCAGAGAGTTAGCAAGCTGCCGGTCATTCAGGGTCACTATGGTCTGTTCAATCCACTGAAGCAGCTCTGAGGCTAAGGTCTCATATTTCTCTATCAACTGGTCTGCCTCAATAGCGTAGTCCAGCACCTGATACCGACACATTGGTTGGATTTAAACCAACCGGTAGCGATATTTGATGTAAATATTAGTACGCAAACAGAAAGAGATCCAACCTTGCCGATTCTTTTGCCCTCTACTGCCAGGGCCTTCATCTTGGAGAAGTAATGGTAGTAGGTCGCCACATAAGTAATGATGGACTTTTCATCAGGCTGATCAACATTAACATCTGGAGGAAATAAAAGGATAGCATTAAATTAACCCTGTAGTCTTTACAGTTCTTCTTTGTTTGAAAGCTGCATGAATGAGAAAATCCATTTTTAAACATAGTCCAAATGAAGACGTTATTTTTTTCAGAACTAAATTACTCTTGCTGACATATGATTTAGTGATATCAGCTACAATTAATTCCACTAATCCTCCATGCTCCTAACAGCCATCCGTCTGTTAGGACAAGAAGCAACTTAGTGCTTAGTCAGCAGCACCAGGCTGTCAGTGTGACCTGGACGAAGTGAAGTGTCTGTGTGGAGACTGCAGCCACTCACCTTCAGGGTCCAGAAGCTTAGTAAGTCCCAGTTCCTTCTCAGCCACATTGAAAGCATTCTGGAGATTGTAATGAGCATTCGACCTCTTCAGGTTTTCAAAGTCAATTAAGTCAGGTCTGAAGAGGCAGAGAGACAAGTATTGTTATTGTCAGTAGTAAATAAAGTCATAAAAATAGGATTTTAATATAAAGACTGCTCTTAACATGACTGGTAATAAAGTAATTAAAAAAGGTTTTTAGTATAGAGTAATATTTAATATAAAATCCAGTATTATACTATCTACTCTCAAGCAACAAATAGCTGTTTAAAATGATCGAGTGGATTCAGGCATAGAGATTTTTGAAGGTTATTTGCAGATTCATTCAAACACATAGTCTGCATAGTAAACAATCTGAATAAATGCAGCATCATTATTTATATGAATGTTCCATTGTTCCATTTTAAAGCCGTATCATTTGGTCTCTATTATAATATGCAGAGTACTTGACTGGTTATCAATTTACAGGTTTATCATAACACAAAAAACTGATGGTATTATTACCAGCAGGGTGTGCAATTGAGTTAGCAAACGTAGATTTTCACAGAAAATAAGTGGGTTATTATTTCTGTGATCTAGGTCATCTCATTCTCTACAGCATTTCTATATTTTTACCCTTACAGCAGACTGAAAAATGATGGACGAAAGGCCGAAATAGAAAAAGCATCCCAAAAATATCCTAATTTTACTGTAATTAAAGGAATACCGTAAAACTTAAGAGTAAAGAGGGTAAACTTGATTATTCAGATGAAGACTTACTTTAAAAACCACCTCTATCACTAACAAGGGTCAATTTCATCATGTGTAATAGGTAAAATCAAACCCAGAAAGAAGTCAATGACCTGTGTTTGTGCACAATGGCATTGAACGCGAGGCCATCCCTCCAGCTGGTGGTGAAGTTGTGGATGTTGACATTGGGGTATCTGTGCCAGAACAAAAGTCATTAATCATTGACTAAACACAGCAAGATTCACCAGTAATTGCTTCAGTGCAAGAGCCAAAATGATCAGGAGTATCTTTAACATATTCATGCTGTTTATGTTTCATGAATCGGGCCTCTCTGTCTGCGTCTTCTCATCTCCCACTCCTTCCTCACCCAGCAGTCTTCATTTGGCACCAAAGCAACAAGGCGTCTTTAGCTGATTTCTTCTCCTTGTTGTCTTCTGTCTCCACGCTAATGTCTTGGATCTGAAAGCAATTTAAAACAGGCACTATTTTACACAGGTCTTAAATGATATATATATATTTTAAAAATGATATACATAAATATGATGAGTCATTATCGCAGCTTCGTCACCACATTATAACATAAAAATATTTTGACATGTTCACCAGTTATTTCACCTTGTCATAATACAATTAGGGAATCAATGATCTTTATTAGACTTTTATGACTGTGCTTGAGGACAAACCAGGTAGATGCAGACTTGAAATTCCAAAATCTATTCTGACAGCACAACAGCAATGAGGGGCAGGTAAACAAAGCTCTACGAAACTATGCAAGCCGCTACCTGAAAGCGAAGGATGATGGTCCAGATGAGGCCCAGGGTGAGACGGTGATTACCGTCCACAATGTCATGAGAGCCCATATTTTCAAGATGAACCTTTTGCTCCTTAAGAAACTGCAGCGCTTTGTCAACATTCTCCAGGCAGTGGATTCGCATGCGGCCTTTGGTTGGCCTTGGCTGTGAGAAATGAAGGACAGAAATATGGTAAAGGATCGAGTAGTTCTTTACATTAGCTCAGCAAAAACAGTAAGATAGAAAAGCTCATTTGAAAACAACACAAGTTATTCATGCATCAAAAAGAGGAAACCGAGCACATGAGTTCTACTTCCTCCTAACTTGCGCAGGTTTGGGGTCATGCTGAGGGTCAGGGTCAAGTTTTGGAGAGTGTGTGGTGTTGCAGTGTGATACTGACCAGCTGTTCTCCTGAGAGCACTTCCAGAAGGCGGATAAGCATGCGGCCATCCCGTAGGTCTGTGTACAAGTCGCCGATTCGACATGTCACTCGTCCTAAGTGGGAGTTCACCCACTTGGTGAAGGTCTTCTTCTGTACTGCTTCACGCTCATCTGCAAAGGACACAACAGTAGAGGGACATGTTTACAACAGAACTGGCCTCACTATCCTCAAAGAAATATTCATTTGTCAGGAAAATATATTGTCAATATTTTGGATCAGTGTGAGAGGAGGGTTACAGTCCATCTTAAGCTCCACTGAGTAGCTAACTTCACAGATAAGCTACACCATTAGGTCGCTGCACCGACAGCTTAGCAAGACCTTTTCACTCTTCAGACCAAAGTTTGCTGTTGGCTGTTGGCTAAACTTGTGTGCTGTGCTGCTTGATCAGGTGATGTGGAACCCAAAAAACCTTTTGTGGGCAGTAGCAATCGGCAGTTTTTGACACTCCTTTTGGGAGCAAGACTAAAAAAAGAATCACAATAAATTAAGCTGTAGCAGCAGCTCAGACATATGGACCAGGGGAGTAAGAAGCTAATCTGCTCCACCACCTAACAAGGTGACCTCCTTTCTAGGACACCACAGCTCTCTGCCATCTGAAAACACAATTCAGGCATTTTACTCGATACAAAAGGACCTACCAACACCCACATAAAGTGACATTAAAGCTTACAGAAAACACACAAAAAAAACAGGTTGAACTACATGAGGTCTGCAATGAAATACAATAGCACTGGAGACAGATATCCACACAAAAACCTTCAGGACTATTCAATCAAAAAGCATTTGAAGAAAAACTGTAGACTAGAGCAGACAATTACATTTGCTCTGACATTACATAATTATGTGGATAAAATTAACTAACCAACTAGCACACAAACTGACAGAAGTTTAAATTAACACCAGGACGTCATCACTTATTTCGAGGACTAAAATCAGAATATGCAAACTTCATTAATTCATGCTTTGATGAAATATAGCTGTGGTAAGATTCAGTCAGTTGGTAATGTTACATACAAGTATATCATTCACCACAGATAACCCTGTTGTGTAATTCAACAAACTGCCAGCCACAAAAAGTGAAAATTTCCAAAACCCTTCAGCTGTGATGAAACACAGCACCACTACATCGGCCTGTTGTAAGCTGAAAGAATTGGTTCCATTCAATGAGCTCTGCACACAAATGTACCACTTGGTATAAGTAAACTTAAAAAATCTGATATTACTTTCCTAAAACAATAAACAGTCACGTACTGCTGATGACGTCTCCCCCCTGCTGCAATTGTTTTCTGCATATTCCTGCACAATTCACATGCAATACAAGTTAAAAAAAAAAAGAAAAAAAAAAAGAGCTTCGGCACAGCCCAGGTAAACAATGTTGTCAAAGAAAAATATTTTAAATAACACGTAGCCAAAGATATGTGAGCTGGTAACAGAGGTGAACACTGTGGCCGTAGGCGAGTCAGTGAACTGGAACCAGACAGAAGCAAATCTCTACCAACAGAAAGGCCCGAACCTCTCGTCAGGTTCAGCGAGTTAAACTCAAACTGCTCAGAAAAACAGCAGCATTATGCTTTTACATACAGCTACTATTCATACACCCCCCCCCCCTTTGTTTCAATGAGTGTTACCTAAAGTCATGTCCAACTCCAGTTGCTACTAATGTAATTCCACTAAACACCAACAGGAAAGACAACTTTACTAAACACAATAAAGCAGCGCATCAATCAGGCCGATATGGATCATGATGCTGGCTTATCAACAGCGGAGGGGGCTGCATTCTGCTCCGTCCTGTTGTGACAGACCCCATCCACTGAGGATGAGGGAGTGGGCAGCGGTTCTGACCATGACACGCTGTTGTTTAGCAGCTAATGACAAGGCTACTGCACAAAAACAGATGACAGAGAACCAGCGTGAGGTGTTTGCAGTACGACAGACAAACACAGCCGTGTCATGGCTGAGCCCGCTGCAGCTGCTTATTCCAACAATCAGACCAGCATTTATATGAGACTCCAGCAGTTAATGGGGAAATATAAGGGGAAGAAAATCCTGTTTTAACACGATGTTCGGGGCAGAAAGGCAAAAGTGATCAGCATATGGTGAAGCGAGCCTTCCCAGCCTCAAATTCTCAGCTCTCTGAAATTACATGTCAGGCAGAGTTCCTGCAGGGCTTCTTAACATTGTTTCACAATGACACAACAAAGGACAAGAGATGGCGATAAACGCAGGCCGTAATAAGCATGCCTCTCTATCACTCATCTCAGACGTAAAGGAAAAATGTCACAGAAAGGATTTTCCCACAACAACCGTATAATATGAGCCACTCTAAAGAGCAGCTGTCTGACTCTAACTGCAGAGGCAAAGGCACAAAGGCAAAATACCTTTAACCCGGGCTCAAAATAAACATTGTTGTCTGTTCCTTGTTGTTAAAATGTTCCATGAAATTGTCACGGAGCCATGTTTTTTCTGCTCTTTTATTGTTTAGCAGTGGGAGATGGGAGCTACACTAGTTGAAATCAGTTCTTTAGTCATGTTCAGGTTTTCAGATGTGTATCAGACATCATGGGTGCCGGGACCTCGGATCATTGCTGCTTTCTTGTTTAGCCCTCAAACAAACTAGCAGACTGATCATGATGATTACCTGCGGCTAATCTGAAGAAATATGCTGCCAGATTTAATCCTGTCTGTGTGGTGCGCAGCAGCCAGAAGCTGTCTCTGTTTGGTGTTAAAAGGAGACACAGGCTGATCCATGAATAAAAACACCACTGCAGAAACCAGGGCAAATATAAAAGCAAAGGACAGACTTTATGACCTCTCCCTGACAGTCTCTATTTCCAGAAATGTCCTCGGATGTGTCGGATCTTTTAAGAGGAAAGCTCCCTCCTTATAATGGTAGAGGAATTAATAAGTAATGCAAACTATTTCACTTAGTTTCATGTCCAGCAGAGGTCTTGACTTTTCTGGATGGGGAGAAATGCCCTTGACTCTGTATACTCTAGATCTTGGCCCTCACCCACTGTGAGCTTTCATAACAAGCACCTCTGGTCACTCTGTCCTCAGAAAGAATGAGTAAACTACTTCCATCAATCTGTCTGCTTTAATCTGCTTTAATGACCTTCTTTTGGACGCTCCCCACACAGCCAAGATTATGGTATTCGGCCAAAGGGTGCAGAGAAAGCTCATCAGTGGAAGTCAACTCTACAGTATTCTTATCTGTGTGAAGGATGATTCACCAAGTCTAAAGATTGCTTTTGAATCAAAGTCTGAATGGGAATAAATTAAAAAGTTCAGTGTATTGAATTCAATTTAAGTGAGGAGAAAAATCGCTATATTCTCTTTTGGTACTTAGAAACTCGTGCTGTCGGCTGCAAAACATCATTAAAGAAATGATTTAGGCACCGCGGGATGTGTTAACTGTTCAGAACTAAAGAAATTATTTTTAAGTGTCCACTTGTGTTTGTACATTCGCAAAGATGCTCACATTATTAACAAAAACCAACACAGATCATCACAAACCCAAGAGATGGTGTCAGTAGGTGGACACTTCCTGTCCCCAAACTGGGTGTGGTTTTCTCTCTGTGGTTAACACAATACTGATGATCACTATACTGACAGCTTAAAACTGAATTTTAAACATAAATAGTTGATGTAAATTAGGAAAAATGTGGAAAAATAGACTTTGCTGAAAGCCAAACAGGTTAATATAACCTGTGAAAAACATTTAGTTCTACAGAACAGAACACACCAAACAAGTGTGCAGTGACTAAACTCACACAGGCACACAGGAAGGAACTAGTGAGCGGCTGGGTTTCAAAGCAGTCTCAGCCTGGTTAGCAGCAACGGACTCACTTACTTTACTCATTAGAATACTGCTGACTGCAGCAGATAAACGCATATTACAAATTTTAAAAATGAAATAATGTTTTAAAAAGAGAAAGTCGACACGTTCAGATCCTCTTCCTCTTCCGTTGGTTCCGACTTGCGTCTCCTTACTGCATGTGGCATAATTTATTTCAACACTTTAACAGTTTGTGATTTGGATTAAAGGACAGCTCTGTGTTTAAACATGCCGCATTCACGATGACAGAATATAGATTTATAGTCGTCGTGTAGGCTGTGTAACTGCAGCAGTGGTGGTAGGAACCCTGCCTTCCTGTCATGCACCTCTGTACCATCTGCAGCTGGGCCTGATAATGTGGAAGAGGTGTGGGGGAGGGGTGGCGGCCAAGGCCAATCCCACGCGAAATTCAGAAATGGGAACCCTCAGCCATAACATCTGGAGCCAAGAAGGTAGTAAAGGTCAACAATAGGATAATTGTCCGACAGCCTCCGAAATCACACTTGGTTGATACCCTTCTGAACTGTCAATATTCTCAGAACCGTGCAAACAAAACAAACACTTTGAGTGTACTTGATTGTACGTATGGAGAACTCTCACTGAGGTAATGGGTCCAACCTGGAGGCTGGATTCTTTTGCTCAGAGTGTTATAAGAATATCAAGTTACAGCGTTCAACTCCACCAACCCCGAAATCTGACCTCAAATCTAACAGATGTCTATTACGGTATAATTAAAAACACCAAATATGAACCCGTAAAGGTCTAGGGAAGAGTCAACTGGACTGGTGAAAGCAACTGGAGGACGTTTCGCCTCTGGTCCTAAAAGCTCCTTCAGTTCTGAAGAAATGTCTTCTTGGCTACACCTTTCTGGATTAATATGAGCCGGATGAATGAGAACCAAGATGACAAGTTAAATATGAAAGAAAGGGCCAAGAAAACCTATTTGGATCTGTTCCTAGTAAAGATCAGATTTAACGTTCCACAAAAATGGATTTATCTGCTACCGGAGTCGATGACTAGAGCAATATGAACTTTAACACACACAAGCACGCACACACACACACAATCACTATTGCACAGAAAACACTGTGACTTTGCGTAATATAATACTGTGTAATAGTGCCCTTTAGAAAGGCCTCAGACACCAAAAATGCCAGATCCCAGTGTTACGTAAATGTAAAAGGCCTTGGCTTTATGGCACTTTAGTCCTAAACATTACTGAATCCTTTTACCAGGTAAATGATTCATTAATGATTCATTAATGAATCATTAACATGTTGCATGATTCATCATGGAACCTGTTGAATAACCCAGAAAAGGCTAAAAACAGCACTGGCCCCTCCATCTGTCAATAAAGACGGTTCAATAGAACAGAGATGGTTCACCTCGCCTGTTTTTAATCAAACCACGTGACCCAGTATTTCATTACCACCACCTCCCACGGCTGCGGTTATTTAGTTACTCAGCTTACTGTTTACCAGGTAAAGTTGGGCTGAGGCTCTTCCCAGGGCTGCTGTGGGCATGTTAAGATACATCAATAGCATATCAGAATTTCTCTGAAAGCCCTTCAGAGGCGTTCATTGCGTGTGCTGGTGTGACAGAGGAGATATGTGTGTTCACATCATCCACTTTGTCATTCCAGCAGTCATCATCTCACACAGTGTCGGAGGGAGGAACACGTGGAATGAGCCTCAAGGGCAGTCAAACTGGAAATTCAAGTGGGTGTATCCATGATCTGCTTGTGTTTCTGAGTGCACATGTGAATGTATTCACAGGCGCTTCATTCAGAGCGTATCAATGCACATTATGAGAAAACCATAAAGCATTTTCTCAACTGTGCACTATAACACAGCTAGGGTTCTTTCACCATCATGTGGAGGGATGACTGTAAAAAGAAGAAGAGTCAAGGGAAGTTCTGTGACCCTGAAAGTTACTCAGTTGAATGTTATTTCTACATTCCTTGCTCTAAATGATAGTATCTCTTGTGGCTGTTATCTTCAGCACAGTGGACTGATGTTTTCATTGTGTGCGTGAAGCAACGTCTTTCAGCGGACAAATCTTTACCTTGGCATCAGCCCGTATGCTGGGTAACACGGGGGGTAAAACTTTGTGGGTTTGGAAGAAGAATGTCAAACATGCGGAGACGGTAAAACACAAGTGAGCTAAATGCAACAACCCAGAGAGGGATGGGAGCAGATTTTAATCACTTGTTTTACAGACACGCTGCTACTAGCAAAAATAAGTCAGTTCATACATAACTGCACAGCTATTACCTGTGGATTCTGTCTGCAGGACCTCACCGCCCTAACAAGCTTTAACCAGAGACAGAGATGGGCATTGTAATAAGATAAGAAAAGACAGGTGGCCTACAGATCAGGAGCCAGAATGTTTGCCTGTGCTGGAGATGAACCGATGTTGCGCCTCCAAAATATTTGCATCAATGGAGAACAGTCTCTTTTACCGCTCAAATGCTTTGGGCAAAATCCTTTACACAGCAAAGCAAATTAAATCAGAAACACCCAGCAGGGGAGAACGCAGTGTGTTAAAACTAGTTCCAAGTCAACTTTAGTTAGTAGCTTTTAACAATTGTAACAAGCATGGTTGAATTTTACGTACATCGGTTTACCTGCCGTCCACTGGATAAATGTACAATAATTGAATGAATCCCTTAGAACCACATCAACACATCAGTAGAACTCTTACCTTGCAGCTGTTTAAACCGTCCTTCCAGGATATTAGAGTATTGCACCTGATTAACAAATGCTGCTGGGGACAAACCGGGCTCTCTGTCCCTGTGGCCCCAGTCCATGGCCATTTCTCAAAAAAGACTCTCCAAAATATTCCTCTCAGATGTGGAATGAATGGGAGTTCTCCTGCATAGCACAGATGAAGCAACCCTTCCCACTGAAATATACCCACGGGTCAAAGTTGGGAGCATCCAAAATTCTTTATCCTTTGTGTTCAAATTCCACCAGCTGGAAACTGTTGCAGCTTTTCTTCTTCTACAATGTCTCACCTTGTCCAGAGAAAGCACAGCGGTGCGCGCGAGGGCTGAGGATGTGTTTTTCAGAGAACCATCTGAGACTAAACTAAAGAAACTGAAGAGAAAAAAAAAAAGAAGAAAAAAAAAAAGAGGTCTCCTGTTTCACCTCCTACCGTGAAGAATTTCACCACATGTGAAGCTCTGGAGCAAAATGAATCCTTGGCTTGTGTTCCGTGGTGCTTCCAGCAAAAAGAATCCTGCCCAGTCCTTGCCTCCAAACTCTGAAGCAGCACTTGTTGGACTGAAGCGCAGCAGACACACTAACTGGCTGGAGGCAGATAGCTGTGTAAACAAAGCTCGCTCTAGCTACTGAAAACTGGCCGATTTGCATAAGGTGTGTTTAAGGGAGGCGCGTAAAGGAAGACTATGGTGGAAGGAGGAGGTGTGGAGGTGGACTAAACCATTAGAGTTCCTTACTCAGTGTAGCTTGAGGCGGATTATTCAACGCCTCTGTAATTCCATAGGGCAACGGAGGTGTGGCCTAAGCCATGAAACTATAACCAGAGTCTTTTTCTTGGGTTTTACTTTACTTACTTTACTTTTACTGCATCTTTCTCTGCGGTTTCCTCATTTCTCTTCATCATTTTTAAGACTACAGATGATCTTAACTTTCACACTGCGGTGTGATGTTAAGAAAGGAAGGAAGTTGGTGGAACTGCCTTAGTACCCTGCCCTACCCTGCCTAAACAATATTCAAGATATGAGGCTGTAATCCGTTAATGAAACCCAATGTTAACTCAGCTGTATTGACATGTCTCTTTAGATGAAACACACACAAATATGGATGCCGATTCTGCCGTTTCTCAGTAGTTTTTCCCAAAAACCTTTAAAAAGTATATTTATCTTGGGTCAGAGTAAATAATGACTTGCAAATACTGGAGTAGCACGATAATCTTTCAACATAAACCATCACGTGATGGCAATTTAAGACTTGTCCTCATAGTTCTTTAGCAAAGCTAAATTTAATCAAGAGAAATATGTTCAAATCTGAACTAAAGTGAGCAATTTAGTCATTCTTTAGGCTGTTGGTCAACAGTCAGGCATGTGACAGATCCACTACATGTGTGTGCACAATAATTACATGTCTGTAACCACGGAGGACACAAAGGTCACAGCCTCTCTTATAGGTGTGAGGCTGCTGGGTTTTAAGTTAAAACGCCGGGACATTTTGGATCCGTGTTTGTCCTGAAGAACCGGGAGCATCTTGATGGGTCTCGTTACAAAAACCAACCCCCCCCCACCTCCCCGCAGGCCTGCTTTGACTGGTTGTTCATGGAAGGGGACAGAACTAATGAGGACTGAAGGGAACGCACTTCCGTCCGAGGAGAAGCAGTCATGTTTGAAACATGCAGAGAAAAAAGAGGGATAAATGGCAAAGTAACACCAGTAAAAGCATTTAGACTCCCACGGGGCAAATATAAAACCCCAAGATACCACTGGTTTCTCTCATCTGGCCTGTGCGTGTAAGGGCAGGGCGTTGCTTCTAAAAGGTAAAGCAAATTTGAAGAAGTGTGTGTTATTAAAGCAAATCAATCATCTTAATACAATGAAGAAGAACCGCCGTCAAAGCTGCGGAGAAATAAACAGGCCGAAAGAGCATAAGGAGCAGGAAATGTGGACTTATTACAGCGATGTTACTGAAATGCACGACGAGAGAGGACGTTTCTATGAGAAACACGGAGAGAACAGGACATGTGGCAGGTAGAAGCTTAAACCTCTTGACATTTAGTGGTAGATCGGAGAAGGTGGGCAGGAACTGCACTTCTGGGGAAAGCTGCTTGAGCACGTCAAAGAATGTGCCCATCAAGCCCACACTTGTCAAGCTGGAAATGGCTGCAGTGGTATTAACACGAAAAGGTGAACCAACACACACACACACACGTTATAATTATGTGACAGTAGCAAGATGTAGAATGTATTTAAATGCTGCGCAGCAGATATCAAGATACAATCAAGATGCAAAGTGTTTCTGTTAGCACGGCCAAATGAGTTGCCTGCATTTGTGAGTGAAATTGGGCTTTGTGCTGCATTCATGTGAATACAACGGTATTCAAAGTTGCCCAGAGGATGTGGTTTTAGCAGCCCCTGCGTGCGTGTGGGTGTGCATGTGCACGTGTCTCCGCCGGTGCCTGGCTGTCTGCTGCTCCCCTCTGCTGGGTCCTCCACAAAACTGCATCTTGTTGGTAAAACTAACCAGATGTTAAATATGTAAAGGAAAATAAAAGGGTTGGGGGGTAACTGCATTGGTTACAGACCCGTCGGGGCTTTAATCTGGTTTGTTTAGAAGGAGCAAACAGGACAGGGAGCTTCCTTTGTTCAGAAGAACTTTAAAACTGTCGTAAATTCTCCTGGTCATTCCAGACTCTTGTTCAAGTTGCAACGTAAAGTGTGTCACATTGTCCCGAAGAAAAAGTTCCCACCTCCCACTTGGCTGTTGCCTGCTGGTGTCCTCCTTTTCTGATCGCACATAAAAATAAAAAGGTGCCTTCTGGGGGAGTCAAAAGGTTTCGTTCAGTCTGTAGCACAACTGGGTTAGTGCAATGTGGTGGTAATCTGTCATTCTCTTTTGTAAAAACAGGTTTAAATGTCAGTAATAAGCAGGTGCAAAGCTAGTTTTTGTGCCTTATACTAAACGAGGGACTAATTCTTGCTTATTAATGGTGAGATGACCGGGGGTGTTGTGATGCTGCTGCAACCGCGGCGCCGGAATCGAAGCCTACCTGCGAGAGCCTTGATGCGCGAGCGCTCGAAAAGACGCGCCGAACTGTTCTCATTGTCCCAGTCGGTCTCTGCCGCCAGGTCCCAGCGGTTGTTGATGTCGTTGTACTGCTGCTGGATCTCCAGGCTGTCGAAGTCTGTGGGTGAGATGGTGCTCATGGTGTCCGAGCAGGAGGGAAGCACATTCAACCTACGGAGACGGAGACGGAACAAAGAGACAATTTAATATCACACAATCTATCAGACAGGAATTCGGTTAGGAGTGATTTTTTTTTCTGTTCTGTTCTGTGACATATATTAGATGTTATTAAAGAAAATGTAAGTATGTGTAATATTTGAGACATATTCTATCAAAAATCCCAAACACAACCTGTCAACAATCAGATTCTGTCCACATTATTGCACAGCAGTGCATTATAATCTAATGGGGGATGCACATGGGGATTAAACCCCCAACACACAGTCCCATTAAGCAACTGGGGGCCATTTGCTTAAGCATAGATTATAATAGGCAATGGTGAGTAATACCTGGTTATCTCAAAAGTTATTCTGTTATCTTAACTCAGGTTGAATCTATCAATGGGGTGCACTACAAGGAGGTTTGTAGTAGTCACCGTGGAGTCTGGGCACCTTCCCCCTGCTAGGAGGAGGATTACAGTGTTTTACTGAGTTGCTCTTTGGTCACACTGGTTTACCTTTTACCTTTTAATAATTCATAAAGACGTTAGCCAGCGAGGTAGCAGCCACAGCTAAACCAGCGGCAGCGATGGACGACTTTACGCTTTACGTATCAGCATCACATCGGTCTCCCTGAGGCCGTTAGCACGGACGGCGTAAGCTAGCTCGCTGTCCACATGCTCCTATAATTGAATTCACAACCGTAGCCCATCCATATTCAGAGATCTCTGGGCCAATCCTAATACAGCTGTGACGTCAACTGGCATTTTATGTACTCGAACTAATGCAGGAATGTATTTTTCTTGCATGCATATAAACATATTTGGTGAGGCGATGTGAGATTCTGCCCCCCCCCGGAGTTTGATTAAAGCTCTTGGAGCAGTTCTAAAACAAGCACTGAAATTACTGGGTCTGTTCACTGAACCTGCCTTATTTTTCAAATAAAATGTTAGCTATCTAACGTCCTTTAGAGGCAACTAAGTCTCAGATATTATCTCAGATGTGTGGGGCCATTTGTGCCTGAGCCGCGCTGTTATGGTGAATTCCCAATTAGCATAAACCCACATTTGAACAGCCTAATTAGCTTTGCCTTCTGACTACAACACAGTTATCATTATCCCAGCTAAATTATTCTAGATCCCTACACTGTCAGCACAAGCCTCCGAACCCAACGGCTCCATCTTGCTTCCTGCAGCACAGCAGCAGCAGTTTTACAGCAACAATCGGCATGGAAACCTCAGTATTGTTAAGTCAAATGGTTTGCACCCATACAAAAAATAAAACAAAACCTTTGCAAATCCTATTAGTAGCAGATTAAGAAGTCACTGGGAATAGAAACTAAATGCAGGGATTAGGGAGGAAGGCAGAGAACCTATCCACACCACCCCCTGACCTGCTATCTCCACACTCAGTGGCATCCCAGTACACCCCAGTACACCCCAGTACACCCTAGGACATGTGAGTGAGTGGCTGGCAGCAGCACACCACTTTGTGGAGCTGCTCAGGAAAAGTTCTAAGATGTCCAGACTATAAAGCTCAAAAGAGAAAAATAACACGACCAAAAGGCAAAGAACAAGAGAGAGATGGGTGATCCAGGACGGGTCGATTAACAGTGAAGTCCACGTTGCTGCTGCGAGAAGACTCGGGTGGGGGCTGGAAATGGGAGCACCCAGTGAGGTCACAAGTGTCTGGCTGCAGCAAATGGAGGGCAACCCTCCCCCTGTTGTGGTGGTGGGGGGGAAGCCTGGTTCAATATCTACGCTAATCGCTACTCAGAGGATCAGACAATCCTCTGACCTACTACAATACAACCAATACCCATTCTTCCACACACACACACACACACACACACACACACACACCAGAGCAAACATCACACACGGATGATAAATTCAGCCTTCTCTACACACAGATCGCATCAGATGGGCGTAAACCAAACCACCAATTTTACTGTAAGACTTTGGAGACTTTGGAGTTCAGTGTTTTCGACTCTCTTGCCCAAAAGCTGCTTAAGTGCAACGTCTAACACAGACAAAGATGCGTATGAAGGCAGATCAGACAGATGTGGCACAAAAACGGGACATTAAAGAGATCTGATGAAAGCAAATCCCCCACCAGGCCTAATCCAAAAACACACAAAAGACAGTGATGTAAAGTCCGATTAAGAAGCCGCCACATACACTTCAACCCCCCCCCCCCCCGCAAAAAAAATCACTTTAGGAATCCTTACAAGTACGACTAAATCTAAAATAAGTTATGAGAATTAAGAATTCATTTGCAATTGTGCCATTACTTTGCTCAAAATATAAAAGTAGGTTATACCGCGCTAGAACGCCTGTTTAGGAGCAGAGTGCTTCTGTAGAGGGGCAGATTTAAAGTGGGGCACAAAGACCTTGCCTCCAGGATAAACCCCAGCTTCAGAAGGGGCAGACACATCAGCAGGCTGACAGCGCTGGGAGAGCGGGCCAGAGCCAGCAGCCTTTGTCAACCCTCCTCCCTGCTTCCCTCTGCCCAGCTGGTCCGTTTGTCACTGCGTCCAACACGAGGGGGGATGAAAAGAGAAAGAGAGCCACTATCAGTCACCCCCGGGAAATTAGGCCTCTCTGCCTCCGCCAGCTCCACTCCCATGGTGCACCTGGGGGGGGGGGGGGCGGACGACCAGGACGCGAAACAATGACCCGCGCGTCCCGTTATCGAGATCCTAACTAAATGCAGCTTGTGTGTTACTACAACTATATCTACAATTCTAAAGCAGCAAATTGCGCCACGCTCTCGTTGCCCCTGATGGAGCCCCCTGCAATACTCAGAGGGACCCACACGGTGGGGAGGCAGCCTCCGGCACGCAGAGCCGGCTCCGGCCGACGGGCCCCTACAATGGAGGAGTCAGCAGAGAGCTCTTTCCTGTCTGTGGACATAAGGCAGCCAGAGGCATATAAGCATCAGAGGTCCATCCACGGGCTGCTAATCCGGCCCTGAATGGCTCGATGAATAGGAGAGCACAAGCCCTTTGTTGACGTGTAGCATCACATTCATCAAACCTCACGCAGACAGCCGGACCTCCGTGGTCACCATATTTACCGAGGGCTTGTGCTCTGCACAACAACATGACAAACTTCAGAATTCAGCGATAATTTCCTCTAGTTTTGAAGCAAACCGCTGATTCCAGATTATGTCACCAAGATTATTGACTGTAGTTCCATTTAACATCAATCTGAGGCACCGTTATGCTCAAATACATAGAAAAGAGGGCGCTAAGCTAACGGGCCCCATCAGACAGGCTGACTTCGGTTTAGCCATCTGCTGATGAGTGTCTGTTAGCTGGATGTCACCGTGCCAGATCTGCCAGACACTCATGGAAATGTCAGAGGCATGCAGACCAGGCTAATTCACCAGTATTTAATTAACTAACCGTCAGTGTCACCCTGCCCATAACTCATCTCTCTTAACACGCACAGTTCTGAGGGGGTTTTGCATCTATACCAGACCTCAAGTGCATTAATACTGAAGGATAGCCATGAACACTGGACAGTCTCAACACCTGACACTAACCACCTGTGTTTGTTCTTTAATTCCCCAGCGTTCAGGTTTCTTTATTTCCAGGTGTACAAACTCTCACAGGTGAGCTGGACATTCAAACAATGATCATTTGGAGGAACGACGGGTGCTGTATCGGCCGTCCTGATCACCTGGGCGGCGTTTTCATTGCACATGCGGAGAAACTAAATGCAGATATTGCCAATTGTGTATCTATTCAGAATGCCGGTGTCCATCCAACATACAGGAGAAACAGACGGCCACGTGGACCATGTCCAGTTTGTCCTCATTACTGTGTAGGAAACCGTCTACAGGCAGTAACTACAGTCAACCGACTGCATTGGTATTCTCCCAAGGTTTCCTGATGCGAGATAGCAGCAGACACACCACCTGCCGCCCAGGTCTGGTGCCAGAAAACTGCAACTATCTGCTTTATTTGATGCTCAATAATGTGCATTTTAAGCGTCCTGAAACGTGGTTTTAGTGATCCTCAAATATCGTACACGACGGGACGAGCACAAAGGACACATGATAAGTGATTCACGCGGCTGTGGGTTTAATTTGGAAAATGAAAAATAAATGTGCTCTCAATTTCCTCAGCTTTTTTTACACGACGTGGTAATCCACAGCATTACTAATGAGAGACAAAATGAATAAAACGGCTAAAGAGGCGCTCGTATTTACGCAGCACCGGCGTGTTAAACCAGCGTATGCCGGGTTCCTGCTATGGTTCACTGCAACACAATCAAAGTGTGAATGACAGGAACTGGGAAAAAAAAAAAAGGCTTGTTCAAGAGGGATTTTGAGAATCAGCACTATGGGGGGCCCACATTCACAGACCCGCTCCATTGTTGGGCGCTCTTCATCTCGCCAGCCAGCGGCCATCTCTCATTCATCTCACATCGTGACCCCGTGTCGCCTCAAAGCCGCTGTGCACAGCGTCTGAGAGCAGTGGCTCCCAAACAGGAGTTTATTTCGCTTTTTTTTTTAGGAGGATGAGGGGAAACGTCTGTCACGGTCTCTCCTGGGAACACGCTGGCCACACGCGTACGCCCATATACACTACATGCACATACCTAGCTGCAAAGCTGGGACAAATGACCGTGAGCTCGTAGTACAGTGTGTTGATGCAGACGTCGGATAGTGCCGGTTAATGCCTGTTTGGAGTGTATTAAGCCTGAGTCATGATTAGGCCTGCGGGCAGCGCTCCGTTACCACCATTTCAACATGATTAACACAGACTTCACTGCTGCCCCCTGGTGGACAACATCTCCCCAGACGTTCCACGAGTTATTTCATGCTAATTGTTGCCGATGATGTTCATAAAACTGTGAGGTTCAGTTTAGAGATGAAGGCATTTCCATCTACAACACATAGTTTTGGAATTATGAACATGGCGGAAACACTCAACCTGAATATCAATATTATAACCACATTATAATGTTGTTAAATAATTGTTTGGGGTTTCTTTTAATTACAGAGGATAAAAACCTGTACATTTCATCGATAACAGTCATTTTAATTACAATTATATGTGTGTTAAAGCCATTGCTCCATATGGATGCAAAGCCACTAAATGATGGGTGAGGTGTTGGAGGAGGAGGAGGAAAAGTGGCACCGTGGATATAACATAATGTTCAGCCTCTATTTTCTGCACCATCTGCCAGTTGGCAGCAATTTGTGGCGTTCAGATTCCAATCGATGTGTCTCTGTGTGGATCCCACTGAGAATCTGCGATTGGTTCTGATGGAATTAGCTCACCCGCAGTTGTTCGCCATCGCTTAATGATGGTTTGCTCCCACTAATGCGGTGGGATTTTTGGGAGTTTTGGTTGCAAAACCCCACTGAAAACTATGGAACCTTTTACTAGAGAGCAACTGGATGTCAGCCAGAATAGTGTGAAATAGCATGTTTTGCAATTCCCCTGGGAATTGTCAGCATTCCCTCTCACCTCCCCACTACAACACGTTTTCTCCTCCAATCCTAGAGCTTATTTTTAACTTTTTACCCTGTTTCATCCTGTCAACATGTCCTCTCTCAAAAAAGTCTCTCTTTTCCAAAAAGAGAGGACAATATGATGCTTTTGACCCGTGTTTAGAGTGTGAAAACACACATTTCTACCTGCTGCCTCCCTGCCATGAGTCCGTCTAGGCCAGGCGGTCCCATCACAACACAAGCCCGGAGCCACCATGTCGGAGGCAGCATCCCCAGCCTTGCATCACGCCAGCCACCATGGAAACCACCCCGGGGGAGCAAACACCAAGGGCGGCCTCGATGTTAGACAGCCAACAAGTCTGAGCAGATGTTGGATGGAGGCTCCACTGGCTGGATCCGCGCAGATTCATGATGTGGCGACACCAAATCAAACAAAGGCAGGGGAGACCCGGCTCATCGCAACCAACACGCTCCTTAAACAGGCAGCTGCGGCACCAGAACGTGTGTCTATCCACGCTTTCCCTCAATAAACATCACCAGAAATGGAATTAGAGGTGATAAAATAGACGTGTGTTTGGGAAGCTAACAGCGCTGGTAAGCTAGCAGCGGTCACCTGGACAACGCGCTCCCTCATTAGCTTCATTGGGACCATTATTGGGATCCAAAACGGCAAAAACCGCCAAGCTCACCTCTCTTTTGTCTTCAGTCACACCGCTGGTCGGTGGTTCACTACAGCCTCAAAGGTCCCCCCTTCGCTAGAGTCAACTGGATCGGCAACGTTGTGGAGAAAAGAAAATCCCAGGTGACACAGTTAGCGATTTTTCTGCTCAGCCCGCATCTTCCGGGGGGGATGTGGGGGTGGGGGGGACGGGTCTTCACCGCCGCGCAGGGCGCTACAAAAACCCCGGCAGAGCTCGTAGGGTTCTGGGTTCGTCTGCACCTTTCTCCCCCGGCGGTCAACAAAAGCGGCTTCGAGAAGATCCCGCGTCGAGGCAGGTAGGAGACGGATATCCGCAGCGGCTTCTCCTCCCGCGGCCGAGCATCCGTGGAGCCGTCTGTGCCTCGCTCGCTCCCGCTGCCTCTGCCCCCGCTCCGACAGAGAGGGAAGAAAGAGAGAGAGAGAGGGAAAAAAAAGTGTGCGTGGGGGGTGCGTGCGTGCGTGCGTGCGTGCGCGGGTGGGTGTGTGTGTGGGTGGGTGGGCGCTGACCCCTCGCAGTCACATGGGCAACAGTGTTGGAGTGTTCTCCAAAATATCCGTGCAGGAGAGAGGAAGGCCGCGGTGCTGGTGGGTCTGGTGCTGTCCCTGGTGCTAGAACCCACCGTTGGCCTCACCACGTCCAGCCAGGCTCGGCTACAGAGCCACCGATCAATGCGCTACAGTGCCTCAAACGAGGCTCTGCAGCTTTGCTTTCTGGGTTTCAGATTTTGCCTCGTTTCAATAACCGAGGGATCTTATGGACTCTTCCAGCTGGGGCTCTTCCTCCTTTAGAAGTTCTGACATTGGCCACTGACACGCATCAAATATAAAAAAGGAGACCACCTGCTTTGTAAAGCGCAGCCATGCATAGTTAAACATGCAACGCCTATGAACAGAAAACTGTAGCTCCTGTGTGTGGCAGAACACCACAACCATTAAGAGAAACCAGAATAATTAGTGCGTCTTTTCACACCAAATGCACGGTGCCCACGTTCACGGGAGCGCCGAGTGCACAGCGCGAGCCGGCCTCCATAAAGGGTCCTGTGTGCGCCATTTTTAGCCTGCTTCCATGGCTCTTCTCATCCTCCGATGTGCTAAAGCGAAACACCCACTCACTGCAGAAGATAAGACCTTTTTTTTTTTTTGTCTGAATGGTGACCGAGATCTCATTAAACTATGCGCCTCCCTCTAACGACGATCTGGAACTCGACATTGTTGCTCCAGAATGAGACTTTGAGAGCCGCCGTGTGACGCAAAGTGCAGCCATCATAAATAAAACAGTGACGTAACGGCCGGAGAAGCTGCGCGTACGGTGGATGAGGAGTGAACCCACTCCACCCCCATTCACATTTTCACCCCAGTTATCTTTTTTTGAGGTATATTTTTGAGGTATTTTTGTATATTAGTATCTTCCCCTTCCCCTCCCCTGTTGCAGATCATGCTGGTTTTCTGGGTTCTGCTACTTCTAGGAACCCCCCCCCTCCTCCTCCCCACTCCCCTGACCTTCTTTTTAACTCCACTATTACTAAATAATTCCTGACACACTGCAACACCTGGTTGAACTTCCCCTTCCAGACCTGGGTTATTCATAAAGCCTGAGAAAAGATCCTCGTGCGGAGACGCCTCCCAAGACCGCCAGGCCTGCCTTTTCTTCATTTCTGCTCCTTTTAAGCACCGATTTAATGATGTTTTCAGCATTCACAAAGGTACCCATTTACGTCGGGGCCTGTAAACAGGCACCTCCGTATGGCCTCCAGCTCTAAATCTCCCGTTTGTGCGTCTGTTCTCGGCGTGCGCCGCGGCCGAGGGTGTGTGACACGGGTGCATGGGCGTAGCTGAGCCTACAAAGTGGCGGTGGTGAAGCTTATAGGAGATGATGGGTCTCGCAGGGAGGGCTCGGCTGTTTGGGAGAGGAGCACACTATTCATTAGGGGCACTTAGCGGAAATGAAACGCCTCTGATGTGTCCTCGGTGGTGGGGCGCCATGATTTTGCATCTGTGACGTGAATGTGTGGAAGCGTTTGGAGCCTTCCGGATGGATTCAGGATGGAATAGTGTGGATCTGTACATTTTACACAGTATATCATGTTAATAACGCCAGGCGTGCGTCAGCAGTCAGACACACACAACCTGTTTACGCCCCACGGCCACAGTCAACCCCCCCCACGCAGAACCACACCCATGTGGAGAGCTCATCCACAATCCACCGTGACAAAGGGAAAGAGCTGAGCGCAGGATATACGGCCTCCTCTGGCTGCCAGAGTGGGTCCGGTCCAGTGTTTTCTGCAAAGTGCAGCAGTTTGAGCTAAACCCCCTCTTTCTGTCTGCTCACTATAGACGGGACCCCGGCTGGGTGGGGGGGGGGGCATCACTGGGGTAACAGTTGGGTAGACCAGAGTTCTATTCTTGTTGTTTTTAGTATATTCTGTGAGGGATATACCCCGACCCCAAAGCTGAATCCCATGACCCAGATGCTTGGGAGCGGCCCCGGGAGGAGAGAAGATGCGACCTGATTCATGTTCTCCTGGTTCATCAATTTTCCTTCGAATCCGCCGCCACCACCCGAGAGACGTGACGAGGATCCGAAGCGACAGGCTCACCTACAGGCGCGGCTGGGCCCACGTGGAGCCGCGCTGGGACTTTATCGGCGTCATAAAGCAGCAGAGTCTGTTCTGCATTTGCAAAGTGACACACGTCATAACTTGAGATTATCATGTCGCTCTGATCCGTGCTTTTTCCCCCGAGTTTTTTGGTGGATTTGACCACCCGATCCCAGAACGAGTGGGCTGCAGTCCGATCAGCGTGACCCACTAAAAGATATTTATATCACATCAACACTTTTTGGAGTCATCTCCCAGGAGTAGCCAGGCTATTTTATGCTGCAGCTCTTGCTCGTCCTCCATCCCTGCTGTTCATCTTCTTAATACTTCCTAAACTAGTTGCTGGAGGTCACCCTGCTGTTCCACTTTTTAAATTATATAATACATCGACAGAATGAAACCAGGACACACAGGAGCTGCGGTGGCACTCGTGTGCAACGTGACTCGGTGAGCTCACAGGATGAGGTGCATCTGTGGAGGGATGCAGGGTATTTACAGTATCTGGGTGTGGGGCTCAGCTCAACAGATGGACAGTTATTTTAGTCATGTGAGTCTTTTTCAAACACAAATGGGGAGTGAAAATCAGACAAAAACCTGGTTGTTAGGAAGGTTGTAGTCCACAGTGTCCAGCTGTTGTGCTGATACTGAAGGACTGATCGGTTCTACATTGTTACACTTCAGTGCAGATGCAGCAGTGAATGTCTGGAATTGGAAGCACTGGAAGTCCTCCAAATAAGCAGCTTCAGCGCCCTCTAGTGGCACACAATGGGACTGTTTATAACTCCAATGTAGAAAAATGAGAAAATACTAACATAACATAACGGGGGTTTTTGTTTTGATTTGTGTTTGGGGAAAAAAACATTTAAAATTAATAAAGGAACTGAAGGAGAAACAAAATTATATCCCAAAATTGTTGGGATTTATCTTTTTCTGTTAATGGAGTGTTGCCTCTTCTTTTCTTCTTTTTTTAAAAAAATACTTTGACTTTTTTACCTTCTTCCAGAGCTTGTGGAGGTTGCTTCACAAGCCAAAAACCTCCTTGTTGTGATTACAAAGACTAGTGGAATGAAGTTCACTTGTACAAAAAGAAACAAGATGTATCTGATTTGAAATAGTACAGGCTTGCACTGCTGTGGATCCCACAGATTTCTACAAGCAAGTATAGAGAAGGCTCGGCAAAAACCTCCGGAGACCCTTCTGTGTGCTGAGTTTATTTGCTTTCTAGGTGTGCTTGAAAGGCAACCTTGAGTCACCCGCAGTGCAGTCAAACAGACCACATGTGACCTCTTGAACGGTTTTATATTTCAGAGAAAATATGGCCCGTTAAAACTCAAGGAAAGCACATGCACGACTGGTTGACATCTATTTTTTAATTAAATTCCTCCTGTCTTTGGTTTTCAAAATACTTGACAGCAGATGTCAAAAACCTCTCCTGGAAATAGGCTAAATAACCAAATATTCCCATTTATCCATCACTAAGTGCATGATCTCTTATTCTGGCTTCAAGTCCACTTTGGTGTACACGTCAAATTATACAAAAACGTCACTCTTTCTCATATTTTACATCAACAATTAGGACAGGAAACATCCCTACTGGAACATCAAACTGTACAATAACACAAAGTCAACAATGCAAAAAGTAACAGAATTCAAACAATATTGGCGCAGAGGTTATGATGAAAAAAAAGAGGAGTATAATGGGAATGTAGGGGGAAAGGCCATAAGATGAGAATATGCAAGGGGCTGAGACGGTGAGCAGGAAATTCAGACTCATGAGATTCAAATGAAGAGTAAAGATCAGTTCAACAGGGACATCACCGAGGAAAGAACACAGAAATACACCATTTCAACACGACAACTGTTAAAAATAATTACAAAAATGTTAAAAACAGACAAAGATATTCCTCCTTTTACTTCTTTAATGATGATATGTTTAATGTTTTATACTTGATGCGAGCCAGTGAGCTATGATTTGGCTCCTGATGAGAAGTCGTGTCGACACTCAGACCTTAATTGTGCTGTCAGACTGAAGTGTGTTCACAGCATGATGTCTTGCATACTGTCAATAGGGATAAAGGCGGCGGCACACGGAGGTTATCGAGTTCTTCGGCGGACACATATGTTGGGCCTGCGTGTGGGTACAAAGCCGTGCTTGCAGAAGCACTTGTATGAGCCGGCGGTGTTCACGCAGCGGGAGTTTTTGCAGGGCGTGACGCGAGCTCCTGGCTCCGCACACTCGTCGATGTCTGAAGAGACGGGAAAAAACCCACAAGCAACATTTAAAGATCTGCTAAAAAGCAAGCAAAAATCCCAAATGAATAACGGTGAAGGTGGGCACGGACCTATGCAGCGGGTGCGGGAGTGGTCCAGCCTAAAACCTGCGTTACATTCACACATGGTGCCCAAATATGAGCGAACGCAGCGGCCGTTTGCACAGCTGCATTCATCCGAATCCTCCTCTGAACTGTCCCCTGCAGCGGAGAAACCGAGCGTTAGAAACCGAGTGGTGGGTGGAGCCGAACCCCCAAAAGAGTTCTACAACCATCTTCTATAAAAGAGAAACCTTAACCGTAGCGGACGCTTACAAGCTCGAAGGGCCCCACGCCAGGATTTGCACCTGCGGCCCTCTGCCTGGATAAATGTGCATGTGGCTTTACCTGGGTTGTAGTTAGCAAAAACCGCCAGGAAATCCTGTTCCCCGTCGGACTCGGTCTCCAGGTGCATCTGACACAGGCGGTTGAACATATCTGAACACAAGAGTGTCCTTAGGTCCAGCGGAAGGAGACGTGGAGAGAGGCGTTTTCTGGTGGCTCACCTGAGTGTCGGGGTGGGCAGGTGTTACACTCGGGCCCCCAGCCGCGGCCGTAGTGGCAGCAGCACTGCGAGTAGGTCACCACCATGTCGTTCTTGGGCTGGCTGCAGATCAAACCCTCGTCCACATGGAGGAAACACACGTCCTTGTGAGCCGCGGTGCGATCTGGGAGAATAAAGGGGGGGATAAATGACTTTGGCTCAACAGCACTTTCGTCTCAGACACATCAGGACATTCAGAGAGTCTCAACTCTGGAGGCTTCATTGTCATCAGGGTGAAGACCTGCACAGCCAAAATCTGTAACCGTATGTTTTCATCAGGATGTAAAAAGAAAGGCAAAAGAAACAGACTAACTCAGCCTGTATGGAGATTAGGAGGCTCTTGGTCACAGTTCATGCAGGGTCGTATGCTTAAGTGCACTGAGTTGGCAAATAGCAAAGGAAAGCCAGCCAATATTCAATCTACGTGTGTCCATCAATATAAATTTAGTTGGACGTTTATGTACCTGTATGTTCAAACAATTGCTGAAATTACAATGAGCATGTGATAATATTGACCATTAAACGTGAAAATGAGTGACAAAGCCACCGTCTGTATATGTGTACATAATATATATTATATATTTATACTGTGCTGTCGCATGAGCAGTTTTAAATGCAGCTCAGACAATAAACCGGACAAACTGTGTTCACTTTTACATGCAAAAACATTAGGACACCAGTTAAAAACATTTCTTTCCTCTTTAATAGTCATTTTCTGGAACATTCCGCGGCTACTGTGTGCGTACATGCATTATATCCGAGTGGAACCCCCCCACGACTGAAACTTGTCCCTGTGAGAAAGAGGCTTGGGTCAGGTCAGGCCACATGGGACACAAAGGGAGGTGTTACAAGGAGCAAAATGAGCGGCAGATTTTGACGTAAGCCAAAAAAAAAAAATTAAAAAAAAGCTAACGCGGATTGGTCCGCTCCGGCTGATTTTACCCACCGTCGTAGACGCACTGTTTCAGCGCTGCACTGAAGGTGAGGGGAGGGTCGCAAAAACAGTGAAAGGAGCCGGGTGTGTTCTCACACCTCCCATTCTTACAGTACGAGGGGTCCTGGCACTCATTCACATCTGCAAAGGGCACCACAGACACTGGTTACAGTAGGAACATGTGGTCAGCTGACTGCAGGTGGTGGACACAATAATTCCGGTACGTCACAACATGCACCGCCGCCAAACTACCATGTTGGATTTTCTGATTGTGCACTGTAAAAACAAATCTTCAGATTTTAGAAAAAAATCAGTTGGCTAATTTGCTTTCACACTGCTTTTGCGCTGCGTTTTTAGGCTATTGTGTCCACCCTTTGCATGTCCTGTTTCCTTTCTGTCAGATACAGCATGCACGGTTGTATCTGGACTTTATCTAGAATACTGCACCTGATCTGGAGTTCCCGTGAAAGTTTACTGATAAATGAGCCGGGAGGCTGCAGTTTGAGTCAAGGCTTTGGGTCTAGTTGGACATTTGCAGGCAGTTTGCAGAGAAAATGATGCTCCTACGTTACGTATATGGGCCAGGGTGTGCTGTGATATGAGTGCAACATTTTTTTTTTATTATTTTAAACTTTGAAGCATAAAAGAAAAAATCCAGTGTGGTTTTAGATGGGCGTGTAGAGACGTAAATAGAGATGCTCCTGCTTTTCTGATCCACTCGTATCTAAGACACGAAGACAGTCGGATCCTTTCTTATGCAACAGGCTTACAAAACAGCTGATTGATTAGACTAAAAATACTGTATGAGCCTCAGGCTTGACTTCCAGAAGTTACAGAGGGCAGTTTTAATAGCAGGCTCTGGCAAAGATCTTCAAACTATCCGTCCAACCAGCCACGTTCCTCCTCTGGCCAAGAACTCTCTAGAATAATCTGCTATATTTATCAGGTCAAACCAAACAGCATAACTCTGCGATGGCCCGATTCTTACGTTCACTGCACATCCGAAAGGTCATCAAAAGGACTCGCTTGCACCAAACTGGAACTCTGACAAGCTGATTGACAATAAAACTGGACAAGCCACAGGTTAAATGTAGATTTCATCTATCAAGAGTCTTTATGCCCCAACAAAAATCAAAATGAATTTAAATGAATCCACAGCCGCCCTGTGCTTAATCTTTTTATTTTAAAAAATCCAACTTTTAATTCCCCAATAAATACATTGAAGCATTTGCTCGAGGACACTTTGGGAGCCGTGCACTTCCACAGCCACTCGGTATGACAATGAGGGATCATTCTTTGAATCAGGACGATCCAGGCCTGGTTGATCTCTGCCCATTCTCATAATCCTCATCCACAACATCAGAACAATGGTTTTTTTCCTCTTATTCTTTGCAGGACCCACCAGTAAAGCAGAGAGCATGTGTAGAAAATACCAAAAGAACGTAATCTATTTTTGAAGAAACGATAGCATAGCTCGCGGTCGTTGCTAAATATATAATATTAGATCATCTCAAAACACCCTCAGCCACATTAAATGGAATAAAAATAGAACATTAACGCTACTTGATGATGGCTTCATGCTACAGTTAGCAGGTTTGTTTGTAGGCATCTATAAAAGCTCTCATCCCTACACCCCTACAGGAGGGTTTCCACCCACCAGCCTGCTCTTCGGGAGTCACGCAGCTGTTCCGGTCAGTGGCCAGGGTCCAGGGCGGCGTGCAGATGCAGTAGTAGGAGCCGGGCGTGTCCACGCAGTGGCCGTTCTTGCAGTTGGCCGGGTCCTCGCACTCATTTACATCTGCGGAGCAGCACAGGTTCAGTCCAGAGGACTCATCCTGTGGAACCATCCAGACCCAGGGTCGGTTTATCTCACCCACCTATTATTGTTGCCAGCACACACTTCTTCTTGTTGGCGTCTGGGATCCACGGCGGGTTACAGTTGCACAAGAAGGAGCCTTCGGTGTTGACGCAGTGGCCGTTGGCACACAGAGACTCATCGTGGCACTCGTTCACATCTGAGGGAGCGGAGAGAAGGTTGACTCGCATAATCAAGAGACAATATTGAGAATAAATTTAGGGGGGTTTTGCAGGGAGGGGGGAGTTGTCACGACTCACCGGTGCACTCCAGCAGGTTGCTGTCGTAGTAGAAGCCCTTTTCGCAGTAGCACTCGTAACCCGGCAGCGTGTTCTCACAGTGACCCCTCTTGCAGATTTCCTCAGCGAACAGAGAACACTCGTCGATGTCTGCAGACCGGGAAGGAACATAAGGACTTAACAGCTGTGTGTGTGTTTGTGCATGTGTGTAGACGCTAGCAACTGTACAATCTCTTCTTTACTCGATTTGAAGGTTATCATCGTATTAAGGTCTTTTCAGGCTTTTACTTGAGCAGTGGTTATATTTCTGAGTCATGTGTTGGTCGTTAGATGACACACACACCTTGGTAGGCAGGCAGACTGTACATGAGTCCCTCATCGTAGTAGAGGCCCAGGCCGTTCGGACACAGTGAGTGGAACTCGGCTGCGTGGAGAAGATCAGCCAAAAATCAGGAAAAGATTTACTGAATAAATGAGTGGAGTGCTGTGGTGAGTCACATGAGTAATGGCCGACTTTACAGACGTCGCGATCTCATTTGCTGGGAATGTACCTGACTGGGAGACGGGACAGGGGTAGATCTCGCAGTGATCTCCCCATCCCACTCCAATGGAGCAGCAGCATTCCTGCTTGGTGATGTTGGTGGCCAGGACGCTGTCGCAGAACACGGTGTCGTCCAGGTTCAGGTAGCATTCCTTCTTTTCCTCCACGAACACGCGGACCGCTGCAGAGGCAGACCTCGGTGAACGACTGGATCACGTCTGAAAGGCCGTTCCGTCTGGCGCAGACTCACCCTCGCAGCCGCGTTGGTTCTCTGAGAGGACGTAACCGTGGTTGCAGACGCACGAGTACGAGCCCGGTCTGTTCTCGCAGGAGCCGTAGGGCTGGCAGAGGTTCCGGTCTGTGGCGCATTCATCCACGTCTGAAAGGCAGACAAACACACGCCGCCGTCGGTGTCTGATTTAATCCAAACACCAGCTGTCTCCAATGAGAGGTGAGAGAAATCTTCCAAAGATCCGTCAACAACATTGTTGCAGGAGTGTCCAGAAAGTATCATCATCTTGCTATGAGGTGAACATTTAGAGATTAGCTTCAGAGACGCTAAGTGCAGGTTTAGCCTCTCTTGTGACTTAGTTACTATAGTTATGAGGACACTGAGAGAATGCCGACCTTGGCATCGCCTTCCTCCGACCAACACGTAGCCCTTCTGGCACTCGCAGTGGTACGAGCCCATACTGTTGATGCAGCGGCCTCTGAGGCAGTTTGACGGTCTCTCGCACTCGTTGATATCTGCAAGACCGGAAACCAAAATGTTGGACTCACACCTGGAAAGCCGAGTTTCCTGTAATTTCATTTTGGTTGAGCGATTTGTGCCTTCGCAGTGGCTGCCCTCCTGCGTGCGCTGGAATCCAGAGTAGCACTGGCAATGGAACGAGCCTTCTGTGTTGATGCAGCGGCCGTTAGCGCACAACCGGAAGTCCTCGCACTCGTCAATGTCTGCTCGGGAGAAGGAGACACACGCCGGGCGTTTAAGCATGAAGAAGGACCGGTTAAAAGCACGCATTGAGCCCTGGAAACACTAACCGCTGCAGCCTTTGCTGTCTGAGGATGGGAGGAAACCCTCGTTGCACAGGCAGCGGTAAGTGCCGGGGAGGTTCTCACAGCGGCCGTTGGGACACATGCCGGGTTTCAGACACTCATTGATATCTGGTGACAACGGTCAAAGAGAGTTCACTGGAGTTCAAAAGACTCTGGGACGCTGGGTAATGTATGCCGGTGAACGCCGACTCTCTCACCATAACAGGTGCCCCCCTGGGCCTCATGACCAGGCAGACAGGACACACACTCGTAGGAGCCCACGGTGTTTTCGCACAGCTCACCGGGGCAGGTGTCGGGATTTAAACACTCGTTTATGTCTGAAAGCAGTGAGAGAGATGCGCTGAAGTCAAACGTTCACGTGAAGTCGCAACGCTGCGCCGGTTGGTACCTTCGCAGACGTGGTGGCTGTGCGACTTGATCCTGAACCCGCTGATGCATTTGCATTGGTAGGAGCCGGGCAGGTTGATGCACTCTCCTCCGACGCCACAGATGTCCTGTTTGGAGCACTCGTTCAGATCTGCGCATCAGAAGGGACAGCGGCAGTCAAGCATCCGGCGGCTACCAGGGAAGCGGGAGGAGCTGAACTCACCGATGCACTTGGGTCGGCCGCTCTGCACCATGTGCTTGTAGCCCTGGCGACAGAGGCATTTGTAGCTTCCGTCTGTGTTGACGCAGTGACCTCTGCCATGGCCACACGGTTCCGACTCACATTCGTTATTGTCTGGATGACAGGAGACAATTTATGGAACAATAAATCAGCAATCGGTTATAAGAAAATACATTTTTAGGCCTCAGATTTGTAAGGATTTAAGCTGCACAGGCCATTTATTTTTAATTAACGCTTCACAGCGTAATAACAAGTATTTCCTAAGCAGTTGGCTGAACTTACTTAGCATAAATCTGTTTTATGACTTTCATAAGGCCATGTCAAAACCTTTTAAATTCTTAAATCTGGTATGATCATTATGCTGTGGTTTTACATTCACAAACAAAAAAAACAGTCTCCCGGTGGATGTTGCTGTGTGTTTCGTCATCTTTGAGGACGCGAACAAGCATAAACAGACTGTAAGTGTCTTTAATGGTTCCTGCAGCTGGAACAAAGCTGTGATCAAATTCAAAGCAGCAAAGGTTTCTTAAACGATGAATTCCACATTTTCCATGATGCAAGCTAAAAAGCGCCCTTAAAAGCACGTCGGTACTGAGTACTAACGCTGAGTAATCAGTGTCTTTAACACATCTACAACTGGTAAAACCTTAATAGTAGTGGATTCTGAAGCTCCTTTTTGATTGATCCATCTGTCCTGTATGTGATCTACCTATTGTCCTCATGATAGCATCTTACCCTCGCAAATGTTCCTCACTGGGTTGAGGCGGTAGCCATGGTGACAGTGACAGACGTATCCATTTGGGTTGCTTTCGCACTCGCCGTGACCACAAATGTTCCTGTTGAGTTTACACTCGTCTACCCCTGCTGGCAACGTCAGAAACGCAGGAAAAATATGCACATTTGGTGAAATCAAAAAAATAAACTGCTCCACGTGGAAGAGGTTAGGAAATCACAGGGTTAAAAGAGCCATTCAGTACTTCTAAATATGCAGCATTGTCCTCCTGGTCATTGTTTAAACTGTGGGAAGGTCGTTCTTCATCACATAAGCCCCTTTTAAATACCCCCATTAACTGCAGAGGGGGAACATCACCTCAGGGCTGCTTCATACCCACAGTGTTTAAATCTGCCTGCACAAAGAGAAGCATGCGTCCGCCTACGCTCAGCTGGCTGCTAAAAACTCCATGTTTCCCAAAGGGGTTGGCTCGGCGTATACTTAACCTTTCTACGCGCAGCCATAAATTATATTTATTACGTGGAGAAAGTCAACATGTCATTTGTGAAGGACGGACCAAAAGCGCTCCACAATATCTACTCTCCGTGGGGGAATGCAGAGAGCTGGCTGTTTCGAGTTCTGACGTGCAAGAAACACGAACCAGCATTTAAAGTAACTCCTCATACGCTTAAAGGGGACGTTCAACCCAAAATTAAAACAATAAAACCATTTTCTCTTTTCATCCATCTGCTGTTTACATGTGCAATATTGAATTATAGTGGGCCAAATGGGGGGGGGGGGGGGGGGGGGGGGGACCAAGTTAGATTTAAAATACAAGCTGTTGTCCTTGCTGATGCTGATGAATTAGACTAAGGTGTGTTTAGCGCTATCTGGCAGTAAGGGAACGCAATTACCATCAAAACATTTATAGTGGGATTCATTTTGAGTGTTTTTAATCGGTTGATGAGGTTTATTTTGGTCAGGTTGCATAAAAAAAGGGTCGAAGACATCAACTTGTGGCCTGCGTCACGGCTGATGATGCGCAGCAATTATAAGTGAACCAGACGGAAATTTTTGTGTGCACTGCCCTTTAAATGTATTTGAACCAGTCTGAGGGAACTCACGGGAGACTTTTGTCTGTGTTTCGAAGGGGTCGTTGTCGGGGGTCAGCCTGATGATTGTGGGAGGTGTAGGTTTAACAACTGTGGATCCGGCAGAGGAGACGTAGACAAAGTTTAGCGTAAAACAATATTTTGTTCAGCATTTTGACAACACAGGGAGTTAATGTCTCCCAGAGCCTCTCACTAATCTGATTAAAAAAGAGTTTACCGGGCACACGAGGGCTGTGGGTGGTGGTGGGAGTCTGCTGGACAGCAGTTGTCGTCTCTGGGGGCTTCTTAACAGAGATAATCACATTTAAGCTACAGCAAAACAACATGATTCAGTCAAGAGGAAAAAAAAGGAGTAACATCTCACCGGGTGTTTAACCGGGTATTTTCCTTCTGAAAGGAAAAGAAAAAGATGTTGGTTAAAAAGTGGCATTTGCAGAGCAGCTTGATTGTTCCTGACAGCATCCACAGACTCACCATCTTTGCGGGGAAAGATGATGGGAGGGAAGGTGAATATCTCTGTTATTTTTTGTAAAAAGTAACCTTTTCCCGCAGGACAGATCTTACTGAAGGCCACTGAGCACCACAGGCAGAAAGAACAAAAGTTCATTATACTTAGAATGAAAGAAAATATTCAACCTGGCCTCGAAACTGCACTTTAGTGAAAGTAGCAAAAACTGGAAAAGATCCTGTCTGCTTCTCCTTCCTGCCTCCCCATGCTCACCTGTGCCCGTCTGGGGACACGGCTCACAGTTGGGTCCCCAGGCCTTCCCAATGGTGCAGCAGCACAACACCTGGGTCAGATAAGTGGGCAGCGCGTGTTCGCAGCCCCGCGACTCAGACACTATCCGAAAGCACTGACCCTGCTCAGCTGGAGCCTCCAAATCTGAGGGAGCGGACAACAATGGGGGATGGGGGGGTTCCAGTTAGTACAGGAGGATCCAAGGATGGGATGAAACTGAGCCAGGTACTCACCCACACAGCCATTCCTCTCCGACGCCCACCCGGCCTTGCAGGAGCATTTGAAACTTCCAAGTGTGTTCAGACAGTCTCCGTTCTGGCAGACTCCCTGCATGGAGCACTCGTTGATGTCTGCCATGTCAGGGGGGGATGTTATAAGTTGTTTTAGATGGCGATAATTCAAACCTCAGCTCCAATTTATCCCTGTAGCAAACTTGTATTACCTTCACAGTGAGTGTCGTTAAACCTTTTATAGCCTTGAGGACAGTTAGTACCGTAGTCTTCAACAATAGTCTGCTTGACTGGTGCATCTGAGAGAGCAGAAATCCTGTTAAAACAGTGTTACTAAAAGCCTGCAGGAGTTTAAAAAATAAATACATTTTAAAAATACTGTAGAGGGGAAATTCCCAACTGGCTCGCTCCCTATTCTCATTTTAGTTGGCCAGATTTCTGTGGACTTTTGCTCCAAGATATTCTAGGATATTCTGCTCTTGAAGACAGAAAGGAAAACCTTGTTTATTTACTTTAATTGGTGACTAAATGCTGCCCCCTGTTGGTGTGGACAACTGCCAGTCCGGCTGGTGACTCCAGTGTTATAGTTCTGCTATACAATGAGAGCCCAACCTTCGCCTGTTGCCTTTGTGTGCAAACTATTATAGAGTTTGTTAGATGCACAACAGCTCCACGAAGACCTTTCCAGAGGTGTTTGTCAGCTTGTTGCTACTAGCAACTGCAACATGGTCGACTTCTTCCATATCTGTCTTCTGTGCTGGACAGAACTGACTTGGACCTTCAGCTTTCAAAGGCAAATCTTTTACTTTTAGAGGATTCCTTTGGTTCTCATGAGAGCTGGCAGTGTGGATGAAGTGAGAAGCAAAAAGCAAGAAGGAGGAACAAAAAAGCAACAAACCCAGCGAGGTCAGGGAATTTGTGAAAGGGAAGTGAGTCAGAGAGTTTTTGAATACTATAATGTTGTGTTTCCTTGTCTAGAGTTCAGCCATAAAACACTCATTTATCAGGGATTTTCTGACTGGACAAACACTTCAAGTTCAAGCTTCTTTTCACGTCGTTAATACACTTTCATGGTCTATATTCCCACTTTAAAATGAGCACAGAAGAAAGTTCTGGTCTCCTTTAAGGCGGTTTTATTACAGAGCTGTGACGTTTCATCGCAGACTAGAGTTATTTTCATTAAAAGTCGAGCTTATAAATGGATACAAATGTACCAAAGCAGCTCTGGGCAGGAATCCAGTGATGTGAAGACTAACCAGATGTACATTATCGGCTCGTGTCAAAGGCGGCATTGTGTGACTCAGAGCCGACAGACGAAATAATAGCAGAGTGGAAAAAACATGCGTAGCCAAGATTTTCTTGAAATTCAATCTCCAGCAATGTGATGACAGTCCTGCAGTGGGCCGGGCCTTAGGAGCACTCTGAAATAGATGGTTACTTTCCACATTCTCTTTTTCTGCCTCAGTGTCTGAGTGTTATTCCCAGATTCCCTTTTCCCCCACTCAGTTTGACTCCAGTTCCTAACACCAACATTAAAGCCTTCACTTTTATAGAGAAGCAAAGCTGTTATTTGCGAGACGTAGAAGGTTTAAACTGCAGCTAATTCTTGACATTTTTGCACAGTAAACAGTCATTTATTCCCAGGAACACCCAGGATTTGGGCCGGCATAAAATCGAAAATCTCACACTCGTATGTTTTAGAATCTAGATAAATGTAAACATCCTGGAAAGAATCAAGATAAGATGCAGATATGAAGAAGCAGAGCGCCTTATCTGTAACTCACTTGGGAGTTTAGGGCACTGATAACATTTGTTCTGCCCCCATGAGTTCCCCACGCTGCCGCAGCAATCCTCCTGGTTGGTCAGGACGGGCAGCGGCGTGCTGGTACACTAGAGCAGGAAAATAAAGCACACTTGTTGTGTTTTTACGCTCTCGTCTCACCTGGATACGAGTGTTTCAACTCACTGCTTGTTTGGGCGTGGTCTCCTGGAAGCACCGCCCCTTCGGCTTGTGCCTGGAGGGGAAGAGCCGCGGACCGGTCTTGTGAGGAAGCTTGACCTCTGACTGGTCCAGGGGATGAAAGAAGACGGAGGTGTCGGGATGGTGGTGAACGCGCACGTTAATCTGCACTGAAAACAGACACAAGCGCACGTGCACGTTGGTCTAACCCAATCTGCTGCCAACCTGGGCTCGATCAAAGTTACCTTCTGACGAGTGGTGTCTCTGCGATATGGGCAGCGTGAACACCGAGTGCGTCATCTGAGTGCGCCCGATGCTTGTTTCCCCGCCCAGTTTCAGGCTGTCTGGCTTCAGGGATATGGGGTAGACGGGCTGCTTGTTGCCCCTGGCAGCCTGGGCCTGCTGCGTCTGCGTAAGTGGAAACTGGCAGAGCCTCCCAGTGAAGCCGGGAGGACAGTGGCAGTGCTTCCTGGAGACGCATACTCCTCCATTCATACAGGTGAGAGGACAGACAACTGCAGACAGAGAGCACAGGTGCAGAACAACTGAGTTTTTCCTGTAAAGTTCAGGGTTTTTTGGGGGGGAAAGCACATAAAGTAGATTCTTGAAAGCATTCATTCTTCCCTTTGCCTTTAAAGGAAATGCCCGCAGATGTTTTTCATTCATGAACATGTGGAGGGCTGACAGGTGGATGGAGAAACGCAGCACACAACAGCGCAGAAGGATTAAAATCTCAAGGATCTGAAGGACCAGACAGCAGCGGCAGGAGAGCAGCTAAAGTCCTGATCTGTTTAGCAGGTTCACTCTCACACATGGGATCGATCTCCAACTCTTCGGGGGCAAAAAAACAACGCTGGTTGGAGAAAGATTGATGGTGCAGACAATATCGACCGTGGGTTTTTGCTGGGTCTCCCATTGTGTTGGTTTTAAATGCCGTGGTTCTTGAAATGCCCACAACAGAACAATCAGAGGAAAGAGTGAGCTACGGAGCAGAACCCTGGCAAGCAGAGCTCTGATAACGTCTGGGACGGCCAAAAAGGGAAAATCATTTCAACTGGGCATTTCTAATACCAATTTTAAAGAGAAACAGTTTACTTACTTAAATAGAGTGGCTGTAAAACATCAAAACGCTCTCAGGAAACTATGCAAGTCGCATTCGTGTCTCCACATTGTTCCATTCTGTGGTGTTTTATCAGCAACATTCCAAAGAGTTGGGTGCTATTCCTGAGGTCCCTGACCACATCGTCTTTTTCACCACCGTGAGCATGAAACCATATACAGTCACATTCCTCCCCCCACCTTCACAACACTGATTCTATCTCTTTTAACAGATGTTGAGAAAAAATGTCTCATTGCTGAGATAAATACCAGTATGGCTCCTATACAGTAAACCACCGTGTACCATATATGCACCAGTAGATAAGGCTGCACATGCTAGCAAATGTCACCTTAATGTTGCCCAGGTGATGTAAGGATTCTAATGGATGGATGCAGAGGTCAAGGTGCGACAGAGGTCAAACCCATTCAGATCCAGCTGGCGAGGGCATCGAGGAGGTTAAACAGAGAGAAATGAGCACTAAAGAAAGTGTGATTACCTCCGTGGTAACCTACGCCGCAACCCAAAACCGGTGGAGAGGGATCGTAAAAGCTTAAAGCAAACCTTCAATATGAAGAGAAAATGATCCTTGGCCAGCAAATAAAGGAAGCAGAAGCAGTTAAACAGAGTACCAAAAGCCTCCATCGCAATATAGAGTTGTGTGTGTGTGTGTGTGTGTGTTTGTGGGTTGCACCAGTAAAGCAGCAAGGGTGAATAAGTTCAGTGAATCTGCTGCTCACGCTAACATCAGTCTATCAGGTCCTACTGGACTTGATAAACCCGATCGTTGATCGATGTGAAGGGAGGGAGCCGAGCAAACCTGAAGGAGAGCACGTTTAAGAGATCACTGGAGCGGATTCACGTCTCATATATTACTGTTCTATTAATCTCAGTGTGCTTTTAAGAGCACAACCTTTGGTCGTTTCCACTGTAGCGGATCACAGTAAAGGAGAGGAGGCCTCTTTCTGTTAGCGTCGCTTCAGATGTGCACATCTGGAAGTGATTATGCGCAGACGTAGAGGGAGTCTGGGAAACAGCATAATTAGCGGACTAGATCACTTAAAGCGCAGCAGGGACATCCTCACGTCGTGAAAGCCGGGAAGGAAAATGAAACACCGAGCTAAGGAGTGAAATATGCCCATCGGAGGAGGGATGGACCTCAGCCGGGCTCTAATGGCAGCAGCTGCTGGCAGAGTCCAGCGAGAAGAGGAGTGAAGAGGACAGAATAGCGTGTGATTCGTGCTGCAGCTGAAACCAGAGGAAACTGGGAAAGATTCAGGACTTGATTAGGGAACGTAGAGGTTAGGAAAGAACTTTTTTTCCCATTTTTTCCAACTGCGATTACACAATCCAAACCCACAGAGAAGACACAGTGTAGGAAAAGTGTGTGCCGAGGCCCCATCTGGCCGCGGTAGGTGTGGGAACGAGCCAGGGTGTCTGACGTAGCATCGCCAGGGTCACGCTGACCGAGCCAAAGAAAAGGTTAGGCGTCGGGTTTCAGATTTTCTAGAGAGGGACTGTTGTGAAAGTACAATACACAGCTGAAACCGGCTGCACATCCTTTCCTAAATATACACTCTTCAAGATTTGTGGTCAGGGGAAAGTCCTTGAACTGTGTTTGGTGCACATTTCTTTTTTTTTTAACTCACAAAAAAGTGAAGCTGTCGCGTGCAAAGACTGCACGTGCGTAGAAATGCTAAATGCCTTGAACCTTTTTGCCGGTGTGACGTTGGAGGCTGTTGGGAGAAGATGGCGTTTGCTTTTGGGTATTTACCTTTTCAATCCCCAAAATTTTTTGGTGTAAACAGCTTTGCACAGGCTTAAACAACATTGTTCTGCTCTTCAACACCTGACGTGTCAGCCAAAGTGAAGCAGGATCTGTAGCTAACCAAAGGAACGCGCACGTGCTGCGGGTCTGGGTGTGTGTGTGTGTGTGTGTGTGTGAGAGCTCCTCGGAGGAGGGTGTGTGATATCTCCTGGTTAAATGACTGCGCCGCATTACACAATGCACAGACGTGACGTTGAGACCGTGACCAGGGCTTCACTCTGGACTGGACTTCCTCTTGAAGTCATGGATTCGGAGTTCTTTGGCAGCCTTCGCAGACTTGGATCGCGACTCAGACGCAGCTGCCTGGTGTCTCGCGCCACACCTCAACCTTTACGGATCTGAGACATTCCTGAGACTGGAGGTGATTTTTAATCACACACCGCTAATACCCCTGTTCCACCTAAAAGAACCTGGCGCTAGCTCGGTGCTGCTGGGGCTAAAGCCGAGCTCGACTGGTTCCAACCTGGTCCCTCCAAGAAACCGCAAGAGCCAAACAGAGCCGAGTCGGACCCACGTGACTATGTCAGTGTAAAGCATGATCTATAACCCGGTCTACCCGACCCACCATCATCGGGTCTTAGTACTGGACCCTGTTTCGCCCAGAAAAAAAATGGCACTTTTCCTGGAACCAGTTAAGTGAGGCACTGGCTCCGAACCAGCCCCGGAACCTCTTTGGGGCGTCTTTTGTGATGGGCTGAACACAGGCATGAGGAGGGGGAGGAGCTAAACCAGGTAGACAAAGAAAATGGAGCTTCAGAAGTCTTCAGGGTTCCCTTCAGTGTTCTCGAATAGGGCCTGGGATGCACCTCTCTGTGGCCAGTGCTTTGAGTTTTTGTTATTTCTTTTTATTTAAAGTTCATAAGGCTGCCTAAACACCCCAGACATGAACTCTCGGCAGCTGGGAAGCGTAAGATTTTCCTGTGCAGGGTTTCAAAGGCAAAAATAAACTCAAAATACACAAAAAGAAGGGAAAGTGTACTCTTTCTTAGAGCTTTTCTCATTACGGTGTTTGATGTAACGTACTAGTGAGAGGTCATTGTTCGTGATGTCATTATTCAGCCCAGGAGAAGACAAACAGATCTTTTTGTAGCGCGAGGAGGTTGTTTATGTCATATAGGTATCGTATGTCTGAACATTAAGCCAGACGGAGGAAGTAAAATCAAGAGGGCGTAACGTAATGTGACGTCGGTGATTATTGTGATTCCCAGACAGGATTTTTTTCCCTTTAAGGAAAAATGCGCATTCCTTGAGCATTAAGTAAGCAAGGTTAGTGTAGCGGCTTAAAAAAGAAGCCGCACACGAGCGTGAAAACACACGAAGACCGACTCAGACGCACATTTTCCCTATTTGAAAGGCATTATAGGTAATAACTGGTCATGGGGAATTATATTTGTCTTCTATTTCGCAGGCTGCGACATGTTGAGAGTACATCTGTGGGATGGAGACAAGAAAAAAAGGCTGCGACAGCCCACCCACCCACTCCTGTCTGTCTGGGGATGACGCATCCCTGAGCCCCCTCCTGCCCCCCCTGCCCTTTCAGCCGCACCCACCCCAAAGAAACAACAAACCGCAGTGGTGCAGTTTTAAAAGTGCTCGCCCGGGCCAGCTGCTGCCACTGGGCCATCTCCCACTGTTACAGTCTGCTGCTGCCTGGTTGAACAGTCACCAGGACACCCCTCCCCCCCCCCGCCCCCGCTCACGTCCAGCCTGGGCCGGGTCAGCGCCAGTCTGAGTCAGCCCACTCAGATTCAGTTAAGAAGATCGTAATGTTGGTTTTTTTGGTCCACCTGCGGCCATTTTTTACTAGCCAGACGCAGACGTGCTGGAGCTCTGACCTTTACACGCGTGCAATCTAAATTACAAGCTGCAGCTTTAATGAGAGAAACTGTGGCGTTACCTTCAATTACAAAAGGCTATTCTGGTAAAATAGCCTGTGAAGCAGCGACATGGTTGAGGGAAGAACAATGCAGTGAGTTAGGTCTTATTAATAATACCCACTTTTGTTGGGTAATGAAGCCTTTTACCCAGATAATTCCCCCCTGGAACAGTAAAACCGCTACATAACAACCTTTCTCTTTGGAGCCGTCACATTATTCAGTTATTGATCTGTGAGTGAAACATCTGCGTTTGGACACTCAATATTTACTTCACTCTCTGGGCTCTGACAGAACCAGTGGTGAGATTCCACTCGGACTAATTAGTACTAGATTTGATTTTAAAAGTTGCTTTTAATAAAGAGTGAATGTAATTTATAAAAAAATAAATAAAATCCAACATACAGGAATGGTTGGTTTATTCTTTTATATCCCTTTGACTGAATCTTAATGGCCACCGTGTGCCATTTATTGAGACAACATCATCATTCTCATTATTTAGAAAGGAAGCATGAGAGTTCCTTGATTACTGCTGTGCTAAATGATCCGTGTTCCATCCATTGTGGCCTGAGCGAACCGGTGGTGGGTCAACCTCCGGACGGTGGGACAAAATGACATCATCGCCGGCTCTTAAGCATCCTCATCCATCACTCTTTGCGCCCATCGGCCCCCAGTATTTGCGCGTGGCCTCAGCTATGCTGACAACACTGCGGCCCCTCTGCCAGAGTCGACCACTGTCACCAAAGGCTCCCAGTGCCGCTCCCATTGGCACAAAGCAGCAGTTTGTTAACCCTCTCCTCTGCGTCGCTTCGCCAAAATGCAACTTTCGCAGGGCGGTTCGCAGAGCCGTGGGCCGACCCTGTCACTCCCCTCTGGCAGGCATGTTTGTGGAAAAGAAATCCAGAGTCGGACAGGATCTTGGCACAGATACAGCGGGGATGATGTCATCTAATGACCGGCTAAAGGACTCAGCCATTGGGAGCGGGAGCAGGCAGGTAGAGTGCTGACAGTGCTCCGCTGAGATTATGTCAGATTCCTGCCCTCTGGCCGCTGGAGCGCGGCAGCTAACGCAGGCCGTGCCGGCCGGGGCCACGCCGGCGGGGGCCACGCCGGCGGGGGCCACGCCGGCGGGGGCCACGCCGGCCGGGGGCCGCGGGCAGCAGGCGGTGCTGACAGAGGCCGTGTTGTTCTGTTTACCCTGGCTAATCATTACAGCTACAGGGTCCCGCGCGGAGAGGGTGCACTCGCATTCCTCTGTGTGGCTTTAAATAACTGCTCCGTTTCTCCCCCCTCGACTTGGCAAATGGGAGGAGAGTGTTAAAGATGGCAAAGAAGGCTGTTTGTTTGAGCTGGGTTCAGCGCGCCGCTCTCAGGCACTCAGACCCACTTCTGATACACACAAGCGGTCCCTTGCAGGGTCCCAAACCCCCCCTCCCCAACAGATTAAAACTACGTACTGCACTTTACAACTCGGAGGTAGTATCACAACCGCTGAAGGGCAGTTTTCTGCCTTTTGAAACGGCAACTTTATGACATTTTTAGAAACACCACATTTGGTTAAATACTGTAGTTTTAGTCACAGCTGCACCACAGCCAAAATGGAAGACAATTTGGGTAAATTTATCATTTTGAGAGAAGAAAATGTAAGAATAAAACATTCCAGGCTCCAATGCCTTTCCCAGTGGCCTCAATCCTCTTCCCAAACTAGAAAAACATTGCAGGTTCATTATGATTCAATCCATTTTAGCTGTAAAATCAAATATGCAACATCTGATGTATCAATGGAACATAACTGCAGATCTTACTTTTGATCCAAAAATTGCATCTAACGACTTTTCCTTATGTTGCTGTCATCAGCCTGACTTTTCTGTGCACATCATTGCGTGCAGCACACTTCTTTTTTGTCCATTTCATATCTTTACATCCCTCTAACCAATCAAATTGTCAACTCAAGCACTGGGAAATCAGTTTGAAGGCTGGAGAGCCTGAGTGATAGTAATTGCTATGCAAAGATGACAGCGAACAGCTTGTTGTTCAATGTGACTGACACGAGCAGTCTCCAAATAACCACGTGTATTATTTTCCTGACATGAATAAATAGACGGGCGGAGGCGACAGAATGCGCCTCCATAAATACGAACGCAGAACCTTGGATGCGGGGCGAAGATCAGATTCTGCCTGACAAAAAGCACTTTTCACCAAAGGTAAGTTGCTTTCACATTTATTTATAAGCTGCCCCCCCGCCCGTGTGTTAATGTTTGTGTTTGAATTGTGAGCTGTGGCCAGCGTTTACCCCAACCTGTGGCAACCTCGCTGCAGGATTTTGGCCATCTCCAAAGGAGTGTGTGTGAACGGGAGAAGGAGGAGAGCTTCGAAAATCAAAACAAATTATGAGAGAGAGCAGAACCCTCATTTTCAGGCTCCCATGGACCTCTGACCCAGGCCACGAGAAAACCAAAACAAACCACACTTCGCTTCAATCTAAATACAGAACCACATGAGAAATCTCGAAATAGCCGCATCCACTTTTCGCGATGACCTTTTGCGGCCGAGGCGAGCCCAGACAGGGGCCGCGATAAGAGGGCTTCCTGCTGCAACATGAAGCCAAGTGGGATTTCATTTTTAGTCCGGAATAAGATGAGAATCTGGAGCAGCCGGAGGACCCGGAGGCCCGACGGAGAGGAGATGTTGCTGAGTGGCAGGAGAGAGAGACGATACTCAGGCGGCTGTGTGGGAGCTCAGCAGCTGCTGTCAGCGCGCCTGATAGATGAGATGCCTCTGTGCTAGCAACAGCAAGGAAAACATGCACTAATAATTGTTGAGGAAAAAATAAAATCCCTATCAGATCATGTAACCAGAAAGGCTATCTTACATGGCTACTGGGAATATAACTCATCCTTTTCAAAGGTGAACACGCATAAATAATAGCTCTCCGTCTCTGAGGAAGACAAGCGATTGGGAGCTAACGAAGTCGCCCCAACTTTTTGTCTGACCAACACGTGGATATAATTGCTAATAAACTCTTTATCTGCCAGTAAACAAGTGGTAAATCCTCAGGATACGGAATGCAGAGGTCCGGTCAGCGGTTTTAAAGAGTGTATTTTGTGACTTAAGCGCGGCTGGCCCGCTCTTTTAGTCCGCACATAAAGTTTAACGGGGGAGGGAAAGACTCCCCTGGAAAAGACGCGTGATAGCAGAAAAAAAGAGCTGTCAGGCCGTAAATGTCAAACCCGTCGCGATGCTTTCAAGTTCCTCCCTTTATCGCCTCAAAGGAGTGAACAGCGAATTGCAGGCCAGTATTAATCACATCTGGTTCCCCTGGAAACCCAGTTGACCAAAGCGTATCTGGTTTTATCTTCGTGGCCTCGCGGCTCGCATCACGAAGGCACGCAGATGCCATAAAGCCTTAATAAACCGCAGCACAGACGGGCGGAGAACGGGTTTTCTACGAGATGATCCAGGGGAACAATGGTGGCCGAAGCTCCGGGCGCTCACAGGCTGCTGGTCAACCAGGCTGAACATCTGGATGGTGCTGCAGCGAGCACAAGAACACGTGCAGCTCAGGTTACGTTAGAAAGGAAAAGTCCACCGAGAATCCTCGGCTGAGTCTGCGGATCGCATCAGACCTCCTCGTCTTCCAACCCCTTTTTCTCCTTCGTGCCGAGGGCCCAGCCGAAGCAATCAGATTAATTCTTCTTGATTGTTTTTCCTGGAAGTGGGAGTTTGTGCTCTTCAGTTTTCACATACTTGCAGATGAAACGCAGAAGCACAGAGCGCGACCCCGGCAACAGCGCCGCGCGCTGCCGGCTGCTTTTCCACAGTGTCATTCATGCCACCCCTAGTTAAGCTTTAATCCCATTCGGACCCTGGAAACGATGAAAACCCAGTTTTGCTTAATTGCGCGTGGGCGTGCTCGTGGAGGAAATGGTTTGCAGACGGCACAGGGGCCGCGCTTCTTCTGAGGAAAAGTTTGCTCACTTCTTAGGCCTCGGCCTCGCCGCGCAGACGTAGCAGCAGCTCAAATTCGGAAAAGTCTTCATATTGTCGCTGTGGCTGTTTTAACACAGGGGAGAGAAGTTTCCACTGCTCAGCACCACATTCCAGCCACGGCACCGATCGCCGCGCGTCTCCTAACCCAGCAGAAGCTGGATCTGCCAGTCCCGAGAAGGTCTGCGCTCGTCATTCCAGACAGGTAACCGCAGAGCGACCACGCTTTCCAGACCCAATGCGAGGCAGAGGGAGGCATTCCTGGAATCCCAAATGTGTCTGCTGAATTATTTGGCAGGGGAGCTCCAAAAGGTGACGCACCACAATGAAATCGGGGGGAGAGGAGCGGGTGGAGGACCGGTGGCTGAGCTAGCTCCCCGCCTCAGACATGACATGGAGCAGGGAAAAACCCTGTCAGGGCGCTACACGTCGGATCGCCCCGACCTCCTTTAGATCCAGCCCCAGGAACATCCCAGCAGCTGTAAACCTGTCATGGCCGCTGGATGCAGCACGTTCTGACGTTTCACACACGCTCCACAGACTCAGATTCGATTCGATTGTTTGGCATCTTGGCATCTCCTCGACGTCCAAACATAGAAGCAGGTGCGTCGTCCCTCTAAAGTGGCCGGCGGAGAAAAACAGGATTTAATCTTCAAAGGATGTTTTGAGAGGAGGAGGATGCTCTGGCATCAATCAAAAGTCACGCTACAAAGAATCTCCGGATTGTTATCTTTAAAAAAGTCATCCCCGGACTAATAAGAAACATCTGCCGCTGAAATGATGTGAAAACATGTCTTGTTGAAGTCTTCTTATCTTTGTTAAACTCCCCTTATCAGAGCAGAACATCTCAGGCAGTACGGTGGGCGTAGGAAGGGCTGCTGATGTGCATTTCTGGGCACGGGGACTGAGGTTAGACTGCACGGCACCAGGTCTGAACCACAGCTGATCTGATACCAGCAGAAAGGCCCTGGTCATGCCCAGGCGGGAAACTATACACCTTAAAAAGTACATTTATATGCTCTGTAATGACATGTGAATGTTATGCTAATTAAAGTGTAACAAATTAATGTTTTCCAGGCACATTGATTTACAGAGCAGGGTTCGACATAAACCTTTACGATGTGAATATAGGGCAGATGGGAATTATTGTGAAGGTTACGAAATCTGGCTGCTGATTAATGGAGTTGAGAGTTTGTTTTTCTGTCTATCCGATACGGTGAGAAAAGGGGCCCAAAAAGCCTCCACAGTGGGAGTTCAGGCTGTACTCTACATTTAATTGCTCTCACATACCAAACAGTGCATGCATCTAAAGTAAACACATGGGGAGATGACTGGAAATATTCTGTTCAAACTGTGTTGTTACTGATAATGAGCCGCAGCTAGAACCACCCTATTCAGGGAGAACCCAGCTACCTCCCTTCACCTCTGCAGGGGGAAAAAAAAACCACAAATCCCTTCTAAATAAGACGCATTGTTCGGGGCTCCGAGCGTCACTCACCGACCCTGAAGCCCTGCCCGGTGAGCGTGTCGGCCGCCTGGCCGTTCTCGGCGATCAGCGTGGTGTTGTTGCCCTGCTCGCAGGTATCCTTGCAGTGGCCCTTCAGGCAGATCCGCTTGCAGATGACAGGAGCGATGACCACTTTGAAGCGCTCCCGTGCCAAGGAGCGCTCGACGCACCACGCCAGCCCGTGGACGCTCAGCCAGATGACAAGCAGACGGGCGATCAGAGGGGGCATCCTGGCATCCTTCGCTGCCCTCCACAGAGACCCGGGGACCTTAAATCCCAAGCTCCAGCTCAGAGTCCGCTGCTTTGTTAACCGAGGCTGAGTTTTCAGGTCTCATACGGTGGAGTTGGGGGGGGGGGGGGGGGGAGCGCGTCCTCCTTGAATGTGGGGGGAAATCACTCCCCTCTGGGTCCGCAGTGATCCGTCTGGGAAACCGACACCCCTGACATTTTTTTTTTAAAAAAAAAGTTTTTATTTTCTTTAAATCGTTGCTGTTTTTGAAAAGTTGCCCTCGTCTTTGTCCCGCTTCCTCCTGTTACTTCGCAGAGCTGGAAAGAGAGAGAGAGAAAGGAAGAGTGAGAGAGAGAGTCTGATGGAAGAGAAAGAAAGGAGGAGAGAGGGGTGAGCCAGCCCTCTTTCAGGCCAGTCAGGCGGCGCACAAGCAACGTCGTTTCCTTGTTGGTTGCTCCTCGTCCCCCCCCCCCCCCCCCCCCCCCCCCCCAGACTCTCATCTGCAGACCTCCGCTGCACAGCTGTACGCGTCACTCCGAAAACACGCGTTCAGAAGGAGCGACAGGGTGCGTTTCCATGGAGATTTGGTTGATCCGGTTCCAAATGACCCGTATCTGCTCAACACCGAAGACAGGGATGAAATGTGCCTAAGCACGTGGGTCCTAAGAGCTTGTTAAACTTTTAGCATTTACTCAATGATTTACATACAACCAACTGCAATTGTTATAGCAGTAATTCCATAACATCATAATTAAGAGTTCAGCTATGTTAATATATGTTTATTAAATATATGAAATTCCCTCGACCGATATTTTTTGATAGTTTGTTCCCCTGAAATCTATATCTCGCAACTTCTACTTAATTATAGAGGTACCTAAGGTAGAGGTAAGTATTTATAGCAAATAAAGGTTAAAAAAAAAGATAATAATAATAATAATAACAATAGTAATAATAATAACAATACTACTACTACTAATAATAATATATTCAAGTGATTGGTGGATACATGTGACTAAACGAGGGGCAGAGAGCAGCCTCACCCTCACCCTGTGCGAGCCGAGTCACTTCCTGTCAGCGAGTGAGTGTTTCAGCTTCCGGCATTGAGGAAATGACCACACTGGCTGACAACACACACGACATGACCGCTCCATCACAACTAAATGCCAAAACCAACCCAAATCTTCACCTTGACCCAGTTCTGACCAAGTCTGGAAGCTCATCTGGAGGCTAGAGCACTAAGATTTACACACCACCTTCGACCGCATCCCTCACACCAACAGGCCCTATCGGGGTTAAAGGTCACTGACATTTCCTCAGCAGCAGATCTACAAGGACATCTAAGATATCTTCACCTTTACAGGATTGGTTTGTTTCTTAATTTTTAAAATTTCCCTTAATTGTGGACAACTATGAACAATTCATTTGTGTCCCATTGTTGTCCTGTCACTCGTTATATGTAGAACAAATCTATTATTCATTTTTCAGTTTGATTGTTCTCATTTCAGCACATAAAAGCAGCTTTGTGGCTAATTGGGGGAGCTTGTGTCGCATGTTGCCTTCACAGGCTTCAAGTTAAGTTGAAACTGTGCATCAGTGCACTAATATTACATTAGAAACCAGAGAGACGCTAAAATAGAGCACAGCTGCATCAGGAAAACCTGCCATGAATGTGTAATAAAACAAAAGAAGTGTTGATGAAACTGTTATTTCCTCTCTGCAGGCTGGAAGCGTCTGCAGCGACATGTTTCGATGTGCCTCGCCGAGGCTCCGTCCACGGCACGTGCTTCAACGATGCTCAGTGTGTTGGAACAAGCCTGCATCCATCCCACCGTCGGTGTGTAATTACTACTTCCCTTGCTACTGTAATGACACCAACATTCCAGCATTGCATCCAAACAGAATCAGGGTGCAGGCGGGAAGCAAGAACCGACACTCAGGTCTCATCACCACCGTCGAGCCTTAATTTATACGACACTGATGGCGGCATCTTTACTAATCCCGGTGAGCTTGAAATAATAACTCGTTATCTGCTCACGAACTATGAAAATGACACAAAAATGTCACAATGACCACAAATTATTTGTAGGTCTTCGGTGTTTTAGTATGTCTGTAACGCCAGCAGGACTCCAAAATGACTGGTTTGTGTGAGCACAACTGTGATTACGCAGCATCGGGAGATAAGAGAGAGGCCACGAACGTGTCGTCTGCGTTAGGCGTGTCCACCGGCTGTGTGGCGACGTGTCCGTCGGCCCGAGGTCTCCCCGGCAGGGACAGCAGCCTTTCATCATTAATGTTAACACAATAAACAGCCAAAGTTAAAAAGAAGCAAAAAAAACCAACCATAAACAATGTCCTTTAATATAGTAACATGGTAACAAGATATACATGATGTCAGGGGATATAATCAGAACACAGAAGCATAGAAAGTTTTAAGTTTCACAATTAACACCGACTGTTCAGCCTCCCAACAAACCTCATTTCAGTTTCACCCACATGCAACAGCCCCAGAGGATGGACACAGACGCACCTCAGCCTGGCGAGGCCCACCTCAGCACTGACGGTCACAGACCTAAAGTGCTCCCGGGCCTTGGAAACGACTCACGCTTGTCTGCACACACAGTCGTAACATGGAGATCATTGGAGGACACCAGGGAAGAGGCAGAGCCTCACAGAACAGCCTCGTGTTCTGCCCCAGCTCCAGATGTTACGCACCTGTACACAATTGCATTAAATGGTTAGCATTTAATTCCCTATACATTTTAAATAAAAAAACATCTTCGCTAGACATTGAGATTTCAAAGCTAACCCTTAACTGGATAAAGTAAAAAAAACTATTTCTTTATTTACAGAGGCAGAAACATGAACGTGCACCGACGTGCACGGACGCGCATCTGCCAGGCATCACTAATAATCAGCTGATAACAACAAGTACTTTATACACATTAAGAAAAAGAAAGGCTAAAATAGTTCCAGCACACAACCAGTATTATAAAAAGTTTAGATGACTGTTTAGTTCATTTACACGCTGAGAGAGTCTTTCCCCACACAGTTCACCTCTAGAACTGAAGAGAACCTCTCCACCCCGGCGACAGTCGCGTGGAGACAGAAGCAGCCGCTACATTTGAGCTTCCTCTGCATAATGATGAGAAAATTGGTAACAAAGACACAAAAAGGTCAGTGCTCCTGCTCGTCTGTGTACACACGAAGCACGAAGCCACTGGCTTGATGCTGCGCTGCATCATAGAGACAGACAGATCCAATAAAAGGGATGGGAACCGTCTGCAGCAGAGCCGCAGCAGCAGCATCAGAGCAGCAGCCGCAGCTGCAGAGCAGCATCAGAGCCGCAGCAACAGCAGCAGCTCAAGGGTGGGTGTGATGCATTTGCAACTTAAAAACCACCGAACCTGAAACCGTTCCTAACGTCACTTTGCAAGAGGCCTTTTAAAAACTTGGTGAACCTCGATCCCCCCCCGCGCTGAGAAGAATCCGTCCGCCGCTGCCGCTTTGACAATGTCCAGAAGTGTCAGTGCTGCGCTGCAGGAAGTGGTTCAGGTTTGTTTTTGTGAGTGATAAACATGGGAGCATGAGTAACGACCCAAAGGGCACGATGCTCTGCATCATCGTGGCAGTTTCAGAGCAGACGGATGCTCCTTTTGACCTGTTCCCTTCAGCGTCCTCTACACACAGTCCGCCACCGAGCTGTCCTCCTCCTCAGCTCCCCACTCCCCGAACCTCATCTGAGGCGATGGGGCCGCCGGGTGGAGATTGTTCATGTCGTCGATGGCGTCCGGGTCAGTGTCGTCGCTGGCGCCGATGCCCATGTGGCTGCTCTCCTCGCGGTGCGTGCGGATGTGCTTCCGCAGCGCCGCCGGCTCCTTGAAGGTGCGGTTGCAGAAGGGGCAACAGCAGGGCCGTTCCCCCGTGTGGATGAGCTGGTGGTGCTTAAGATGCTGCAGGCGGCTCAGGCGCTTCCCGCAGATGGCGCACACGTACGGCTTCTCGCCCGTGTGCGTGCGCCTGTGTTTGCGCAGACCGTCCAAGTGGCGGAAGCAGTTCCCACACTCGGAGCAGGAGTACGGCTTCTCACCCGTGTGTATGCGCAGGTGAGTTTTCAACGCCCCCGACTCGCGGAAGCGGCGCCCGCAGACGCCGCAGGGGTACGGTTTCTCTCCGGTGTGGATGCGGATGTGTTTTTTGAGGCTGGAAATTAGACGGAAAGTCTTCCCGCACTCCAGGCAGTGGTGCGGGCGATCTCCCGGAGGCTCGCTTGCCGCGTCGGGTGCTGAAGGTCCCGCCGCGTCCTCCGCCCTTCCTGGTGAAACACTGTCCACTCTTCCCCTTCCAGAAGTCCGGGACAAATGCTTCTGTCCCTCAAGATCCCCCTGTTGTAAGGCACCGCAGTCTCTGGCAGCTCGCGGATGACGCAGAGCTTGAGTGTAGGAACGCTGGGAATCCTCGCTCCCAACCTGAACGTAGCTGATGTTAGCCACATTGTGGGATGACTGATCCCCGTCCACAACCCTGTTGTCAGTGCGTAACCCTTCCTTCCTGGTGGGTGGACAAGAGCCGGAGATTGCTCCCTGCTCCTCTTTGATTTCAAACCTGGGCACAGTTCCCTGAGACTGCCTGTCATCTAAACACAAATGTGGACGTTAATTCTCAACATACAGCGAATGGTTGTAAAACACAGAACAACAGACACAGAAGTTGCATATCTACCTGGTCTGCTGGAATCTGAGCACATATGGGATGTGTTGGATCCAAAATCCAAAGGGTGATTAGTCACAGAGCCATCAGGTTGGATTGAAAGCTGACACATTTTGTAGTCATCTCTTGGTTCAAATTCATGGAGGGAATCTTCCACGGGGGCCCCCATGCCCATATCGACACTAGCTCCATTCACATTTCGGGCATTCTGATGATCACGATCCATTCCTTGAGTTATTGAAGCCATGGAAGACATAGATGGGGCGAAGACAGATTGATTGATGGACTGAGGGCCCGTGTATGAGACCTGAAGCTGATCAATGAGCTTCTGAGCGCTGCACAGACAGTCCTGCAAAGTCTTCAGCTCCCTCTCAGACACTTCGAGGCGCACTTTGAGTCTCTCGTTCTCTTGTTCCTTGTGCAGCAGCTCTTGTTGAGTCTCATTAAGCACAAGAACCACTTCTCCCAAAAGAGTATCGACTGCTGCGGACATCGCGGTTTGAATTGTCGGAGCGAGACGTGTTTTCAACGACGTTACCGTCAGGCTACCCTGCGTAGCTACATACACAGACTTGTCTACTTTCCGATCATAACACGACTCCATGGCGCTCCTATCTATGATGGTCTGTTTACGGTTGCCGCTGGGGATCGAGCTGCTACCGCTAGTTGATGACGAGGTATCCATATTACCTGCATAACTGCTTCTCCTGGAAGTCATTATTATAATGCCGTTAGCTAGCCTTATATCAAATAGCTAACGTCAACAAGCTAGCGTTCAGTCTATCAATAACGTGAGTTAAACACCAGTTGGGCTAACGTGTTATTTATTAAGCCGAAAACGAAAACTTAACAAATGGTTATTTCAAAAACTACATTTGTCTGTTAATCTAGCCTGGCTGACAAAAACAACTCTAGAATGCGACTCTTCGCTGGGCCTGGCTCCGCGTGCTAATATTAGCCGGTTAGCTTTAAGGTTGACATCCAGTAAATTATGTCTTTCTGCTAAAACCGAGACTCTACTGGAGAAAGGACTCGTGTGTTTGTAACGCAGATGTTCAAATCCGTAAATCAGGAGTGAAAACCTTCCTGCTTCGCGGCTATGACTCTCCCATGTCCAGCGTTCCTTATACTGTAAACTGAGGCCCGTCGCGCCAATATGACGTCAACAAAGAAGGTCCGAATTATGTATTTGGATTTATCCCTGGAAGTGTTCTTGTAGGGAGGGATGCACTTTTTTGGGGGGGCGAAATTAATATAAACTTCTCTGATACGATTAAATTGTGTATTTCTGTGTTAAACGACATCCAGAGATAATGAATACATTCATCTACCAAATGATTAAATGTGTCGTTATTCAAATCTCGACTTGCAGCCGAGATTTTATACTATTTGTTTCAGAGAATATCTCATATTACTATGCCTGAAATCAACGTGTATTTTCCCCGGGCAGTGTCCTTTTCTTGAAGTAAATACGCTCCACTTTTAGCCTGCAAGAATATACTCAGGGGGAATTCACCTTTTGAGTGTATTCCAGCAGCCATTTGCAGAGAAAAGATTTAGTTTTTATCCAAACTGGAACTCTCATGGTTCAAATTCCACACTGCCTGCAGATGGTTGGCTTTTCTGTGGTTGATACAATCCGGATGAGAAGATTAGACGTTTACCCCTCATGCACAGCTCGCTGCAGGCTGCCCTGGGAGTGCAGGATGCCGATGTAACGCGATCATTTTCATTTCCCAAACTGCTCAGACGTGTCATGAACGCCCTGATGCTTTGCAGATGAACATTACGAATTATGAGAAATGAAAAGTAACCCACACCCAGTTGTGTTGCTTTAGATGCCGAATCCACCCTTGTGTGTTTCCCAGCAGACTCTGGGAGGCACTGCAGACTGCATTTCAAATGGGGAGATGAACTAATAAACCAAATGAATAATGTTGGGACCAGAAAATAATCTCCAAGTGAATCATCTATTTGTAGAGTTATCATTTAAACATGTGCTTTCGCAGAGACGCAATGTGATTCATTTAATAAGCTGCTAATGAAAATCCAAGATGTAGCATCTTATTGCCATGCATTTCCCGCAGGTCTAAACAGGAGGTTAATTAAACACTTTGGCTCGTTAACTCATCACTCCTGTCTGGACTCAGTTTGCCTTTGAGCTGTCATCAGCATAAAAAACAATTAATCTGTTTTAATCACGGGGAGAAACGCAGGCAGTTATGAATTATTAGGCCGAATTGGCACGGCCAGTACTGTGCGTGTTGTCACTTATGCTAACCCCTGAATTAAAAACAGCCATCTGGAGAACATAGCAGAAAAGAACCTTGGAGGGTTCTGTAAATTATGTGAAGAACAATTCCACCAATAATTCCAGTGTACTGTGTCAATGACCCACCTAACAGTTCCCATCTGTGTGACCTTTTGCAACTTTCCGAGGTCTCGGAACTGCTTTTTCTTAAGTTTGTGTCAGAGCCCCTTTTATGGCCTTGCGGATATTCTCTCAACTCTGAATCAGTGCAGAATAAAACAGTTTACGGTCTACAATAAACTCCCCTCTTAACTTTAACCTCACCCCATAACGTCAAGTCCAAGTTTGGGCCCCATAATGACACAACATGAGTAAAATCCCCCGAATGAGCACAGAAGACAGGCGTCATCAAAAAATACGTTTTAGCACCTAAAAAAAGGGAAGCAATTTGCTTCTTGGACATTTTATTTAGTTATTATTCCCATTAATCCCAATAATATAGAAGAAAATAATCTGAAGAGCAAATGTACACGACAGCAGATATGGGACACTTTTCATTATTATTATTTTTTGGTTTATTTCATTTTGACCAAAATAATTCCTCCTCATCATATCTTTTTGGATAAACACTGAATATGCATACTTTTCAGATGAAAGCTCCTCGCCACATACGACCCACAAACAACACGAGACAACTGCTGAATATTCTAATTACGCTGCTGCCAGGAGATCCACACAAGCGCAATATTTACATTCTGCGCTAGAAATTTTACAAATACAGAACAGCAAATACGTTTCGGGTACAAGACAACGTCCCCTCATCTGGGGACAGAGTTCCAAACAACTTTGAAGTGACACCAACAGAACATGCTGTTCAGTCCTTTTCTCTGGATAGGAGCACTGAGATTTCTTGTCAGCAAGAATCACGACTTAGTCACTGCCAGGAAGGCGTTTTTAATTTTCCTCATCAACCCCGCCGTCTAAAGCCGCGTGGTCAAGTGATTTAAGGCAGAAATTGCTCCCAGATTGAGTCTAATGTGCTCCGTTTGTTGAGCAGCTGCACAGCAGCCCTTTGAGTTTTGCTGCAACATTTGAAGTGAAGTCATACGTTTTATTTGTGTGAGTGGTTGGATGGCCGGGAAGATAAGGCAGAGACAGCTGCACTCGTCAGGAATGACAAAATCGAGTGTACCAGACCCGTGGCGCAGGCATTCCTTCACAGATCCAGTTTCCCGTCACCCCCCTGACCACAAAACAAGAGCTCATTAACGAGTCAGACACGCTCCGAAAGTCCTGTTCTAACGGAATCCATGCGGGTTCCTCCCTCAGGCATGTGTGAGCAGTGACGTTTCTAATAGCAAGCTATAGCAACACCACTAACATCATCCACATGAACCGTTTAGCAGGGAGGAGGTGGAGCCGGTGCAGAGGGTTGGGAGAGCCAGAGCATATATGAGAGATTGATAGCTGGGGAGAAGGCATATAAAGACAGCAAGTGGGAAGAAGACGAGGAGAAAGGAGCGCTTTCACATCCTGACGAAGACCCCCATACAACAGGTACGGTGGGCTCATTCTTTTCAACATTATTTGCCAGTTTTTTTTCCTTTTAGGAATGCTGGGATTGAAGGTGGAATCCTGCTCTGTGTTTAAAGCAATCGTTGGGATTTTTGTAGAATGGGCTCGGTTGTTATTGACCTGGCCATCAGTCAGGTATGTGAGAGTGGAGGCACTTTTCCCGTAACTGGACGTGGACAACAAAGCTGCCCTGGCGTGAAGGCATTTGGACCTGTTGTGCAATACTGCCTGGAATGCTGATTTAGCGCAGAGTACCACCGGAGTCTTACTTACGGATTACACTCTAAACACAAGACAGAATGATACATTTCACCTCGGTTCACAGTTTAACCACGTGAGAGAAAAGACGCTCTGGTTTCCAGTTGACTGTAGAAGGGTTATTTTAATTTTCAAGCTGGAAAATGACCCGATTTCACTTTCATTCACCGCATTTTCCTCTTTCAGCCCTCAACGTTTATAGAAACACACAAGGCCCCGGTATCCATAATGTCATGATTTTCAGCACAATAATTTATTCTTTCCATGTTCTCCAGATGACATGATGGCTGCCAGCCCAGGCCTTCCCCTTCCCCTGACGATCGTCTGCCTGGTCTTCATCAGAGGTTTGTCATTCCTTCCAACAACGCCGGGACACACGAGGGCCCACTGGCTAAGCTCGGAGGATTACTCTCAGTATGGCGACGATGTCACCACTGTGTTACCTAGCATGCCGGCCCCAGATGGAGGGCCCCTTAAGCCATGTGACTACAAGCCTTGTCTGGAGAATCAGGTCCCCTGTTCTCAACTAGCAGCCTCCACCAGATGTTTGTGCCCGGGCTTCACTTTACACAGCGAGGTTCCGGATGCCCCTGATCTCAGAACGGTGTCCTGGAACGGGTCAGAGGTCGTGGTCCGGTGGTGCGCACCCTACTCATACGTCACAGCGTATCATGTGACAATAGGGGGGCAGGAGAGGAGGAAGTTTGGGAAGGATCAGCGGAGCGGCGGCGTGGGCAAGGTTGAAGACGTGTCCATGGTGTGCCTGGTGGCAGTGAACGACGCTGGAAAGAGCCAGGCGTCCTGTAAGATGTACCAGTACAGACACAGCAGCCTGAGCCTGAGAGCGGGACTCATCGGGGGCGCTCTGGGCCTCCTGCTGCTCATCTTGCTGCTGGTTTTACTCTGGAGATACAAGAGGCAAAGAAAACAGCAGGCCAGCATCACTATGCACAACATAGCAGCGACACAGTGAAGAGCAGAGGAAAGCAAAGCTGGACGCTGGCAGGGATGAGGCCGTCCCACGAGACTCTTCAGACTCTTTTCTGAGACTATATCTTAGCTTTTCTGCACAGAATCCCTTCTGAGTGTGCACGAGGGAAAAAACACCCCTTGATTTTAATGCCTGATTATTCTTTTATTTTTTTAAATATTCTCTGGTGGCTTGTTTGAGGATGTATGCGTGACTCAAAAGAGGGCTGCAGGCTCACTTTGAGAGATTCCTGGAAACCAAAAATGTTGTAAGAGAGATGATGTAAAGAAATTCTTCTTACTGGATTTCAAACTGCAGCTTGGACTGCTTTGAAATATTAGCCGTTAGGATTGCTAGAAACCTCCCAGCATGCCGTCCCTGCAGGAAGCTACTCGAGCAAAGCAGCTTATTGTAGAAAGGATCCTGAGTTAATGGGATAAAACTGGCAAAAGCACCAATATATGTGATTTAAGTATTTATTATTTAATTTCAGAGACTTGAACGAAACTCCGCTTCCTTCCACGTAATCCGTGCAAGTTTTACACGGCGCATTTAGCAACAACAGAACTTTTAGTTTAATGAGGCAAATGTAGAAGATGAACAGAATCTGTCTCGTCCACGACACTAATCAGAAACGTATTGTCTTTAATTAAGCAGCAAGACTGTGCAAAGAGGAGCGACGGCAGGTCAGGACAAAGCTGTCGAGTATGTTTGATTCACTTCATGTGGATCCCTTATCAGGAAACACGTTGAAACAAGCAGGCCACGGAGCACAAAAAAAGTTCCTGATGGTGTTTAGAACTCTCTGGTAGAGTTAAATCCAGCGATCCAACCGGAAAAGAAGGTGCTGGTTTACTGTATTTATGGACATTTGGTTTATTTTCCTTTTTCGTTTCCATGAAAAGTTTCATCAGGCTGCTGTGTTCGTGTCACATCAGGTCTGAATGTTTAAGTCAATAAAACGTTTCTTGAGTTGCCATCATGCCTTTTCTTCCCAAATGTGCGGGTGGGAACATTTTCTCCATTGTCTGCACGTGGAACTGCACTCGGGTTTCTCTTTTCCCAGTGCCTGGCTGGGCCCATGTGTTTCCATCCATCACACTGTCACACTGTTGTGTCAGTTTTCAGGGCTGTTTTTCCAGCTGCCATCCAATGACCTTCCTGAAGCAGATTCCGGATTCTGCAAAGCCGTCTCCCGCCAGCTAAGACTTCCAGTCATGCAGGCCGCCGAGAAGCTTTTGGCATTTCTCTTAAGCTTTGATGGGGGGAAAAAAAATAAATGATAGAGTCGAGTATTTACATCCTTCCTGTTTATCTCACGCTCCGGCCACCATCTGCATGTCTCGGAGCCATGTTATGGTTCTGCTGGAGCTGCGGCTTCCAGCTGAACACAGAGCTGCGTGGAAGTCATCCAGCATCCGCATTTACACGCTCGCGCTAGATTACAAGCATCAGTCGGCTGTGTTTATGTCTAAAGCGGGAGAGGAGGATTGGAAAACGCGTGAGAGGACGCGCCTGCAGCACCATATAGATGAGCAAATGTTTCTGATTCGGTTGTGAAGAAACCTAAATGTGACTGTTACACAAACATTAAAATGTTTAAATCAAGGCAGATGGTCGTGTTTGGAGCGGAGCTGAGATGCTCTATAGCTTGAAATTTAATTAGAATATGAAGATTGCACCTAAAACTTTTGGATAAGAATTGGTGAAAATGTTGGGAAATGACTCCTCTTGGCTCACATGCATGAAGTTTCTTCCACTGGAACAATTAAAACCATCATTTAATTGTCACCTTAGGATCACGTTTAAAGAGGACAAATTCAGGTCAATGGGGGGGGGGATGATCTCCTTCAGACGTGTGGCCCTGAATGCATCACCGAATCACTTCCATCTCAAGCAGCTTCTAAACAGATGCGTCACTGGAGCAACGGTCTCGACTGCAACAGTGAATCAGCTAAATTCTAGAGATTTATGAAGAAAAGAAAAAGAGTTTCAGCTTCCACCTGCTTGATCTGTGACTAACAGTGACTCATTCTTACAAAAATCCGCTTTGGAGCATTTCTGCGTTATGATCTGCTGGAGTCTTTAAGCCATAAAATCGTCACTGTAAAATGACTCATATTAGTGCTATTGAAAGTTTCACAATATGTCCCAATAACAGATGGCGAGTTTAAAGAATCCAGAGGAACTCGGGAGTTTACTCATTGAGCTGCCTCATCAGATGTATTTCTTAATCTTTTTTTCCATTAACAAAAATAACAAAAAAAGAGCATCAACGAATAAATAAAACTCTATACTATATGTACGATAAATAAAAAAAATGTTGACAGCTATCGTATTCTAAAATAAGCAAATGAAAAGGTTTTGTTTAATGAAATAGTTTTGCAAATAATAGTATTGACTTAGATTTCCGAGTTAAAGTCCCACTTATTTACGTGGTTGTGTAAATTAATGTTTGGCGCCCCCTGCTGGTCACATTCTGCCCTGAGCGAAAAGGATAAAACCCATTATTTTAAAGAATTACACAGCAGAAACCAAATGCACCGAAATGTGATGTTCTGGAACAACATCAGTCGAAGCAAACAAGCAGTGAGTGAAAGCTCTGCAGCAGGCAGAAATACTGCATTAACGGTGGAAAAAGACGTCAATATTACAGTAATCCATTTCTAATATTATCCATCCATTCTGTTGTGCGAAGCCTGATGAGAACATTTGCTTCAACTCGGCATATTTCATGGCAGCAGCCTGGAGCCGAGGCTCAGATAGGATTCACTGAAAGTAACTGTGGGTAATGTTATATTCATCTCATATTATTATAGCAAGATCATTCATTTTAATGTAATTAATCCTGGAAAAGCCATTTGCATTATGCCTGGGAAGTTTTTTTTTTTTTTTCTAAAATTGTCATCATCACCATCCTGCAGATGAACCAATAGCCGCCTGCTCTGACCGCTGGGGTCAAACTGCAGAAGCTGTAAAGAGGGTCAGTCATCCATCGCTGGACATTATTGGATCTCGACTCTTCTGAAGAATTTTTATGCAAATGCATAGATGGGTTTCTCCCCCAGTCTTGTTAGTATCTGGTCTGAGGGAGTAAAAGCAGCCTAAGATGATGATCCATATCGTGGCATTTATCCGCCTGGCATCAGAGAGATGAAGAACATCTTGCAACATTTTCCAAATCAGGTTCAACGCGTCTCAAAGCAGCTTTTGCTTGTGTTCCCAAGCCACCAGAGGTCAGAGTTGCAGAGAGCTGCAGCCCCCGCTGGCGCGCACCCACTGATAATGTGTTGGAAATTGAAATGAGGCACTCTGACATGGATGAAGACGAGTTTGCAGACATAATCATCTCACCCGCACTCCAGCGTGGCAGAGGGGAGCGGGGGTGAAGAGGCAGATCGTCTGCATGTTTGCTCAAATCTTAATTTAGTGCCGGACTCTCAACTTTCCAGGAGAGCTCAGGGATTAAAAAGGTCTTTAATAAAAGAGCAGGAGGAGGAGGTGGGGGAGGAAGAACTGTGTTTATCCCACACCAATTTCCAAAAGAGCGGTCACCATGACAACCAGGCATACAGGACATAATCAAACCAAGCCGAGCTTATCAATCACTTCGGCATCAGCGGCAGTGATGAGCTCACAGATAAGAGAACCAATCACGGACGTCCCTGCATGTGCGGGAGCAAGGACACGTCGCCGTGCACGCCCGCAGGGGGCTGGAATCAAATTATTTATCTCCATATCCCGAGATCGACCACTCGGCATCCGAGGCCAGCGCTTGGAAAGTCAACCGCTGTCAGCCTACAACCAAAACACAACTAAGAGGCGGATCAATGCGCCGGACTGATGGAGTCAACAAACACGGGCGTCAGAGTGATGGGAGAGGAGAGCAGCAGGAGGGAGGCTGTGGAGACATTTCCAGTCACATCCAGTCCAATTGTTTCCCAGTGCAGGAGATCTGGGAAATAAAAACAGCAATATTCTTCTGCGTTCCGAGTCTGAGCCGAAGGACGGAAGAACAAACCAGCGACGGGGGACGGACAGGTCAGGTACGGGGGCAGCTCAAGCTCAGGCTACAAAGGACTCATCCAGTTCTGGATTAGCCTACATCAAATGGGAAAGGAAAAATAAATGCTGCGGATGTGGAAGTTATAGATGCCAAAAATAGAACATGCGGCGTAAAATAGGACTTAAATCAATGAGGCGGCCTAAATGCTCTTAGTTACATCCCATAAGCGGTTGAAGGCAGTTGCTGCTCACATGTAGGCAGCTGAATCTTTAAGAGTGCAGCAAACCTGGAGGGACATGGAAGCAGAGCTGTATTTAACCTCAGGAGGTTAAATACTTCTCCCAGCGCGCCTGCACTTTTCCAGCTCTGCACTTGTCAGCAGCTCTAGAGGAAGAACAGCATCAGCCTCTCTGTAGTTCTTCCTCCACATTTATATTCTTTCCTCGATGTTTTTCCTTTCCCCCCCCCAATCCCATTGTCGAGGAGGCACTGGAGCACATCGCAGCACGGTCTAACATGACGGTTGGGAGACGGTTCGGACGTGCTGCCAGTCGATCACAGTCTCCATTTTGAACTGGACAAAAAAGGAAACAACAAAAGGGGGGAAATACATGCGATCAGGTGTGGGATTAATGGCTTTGGCCAGGAAATATTTCTGTCCAGTGAGGATTTAGAAGCTTTAGACCAGCCATAAATCCCCAAATATATTAAAAAAAAGGGGGGAAAAAAGTTGTTTGCAACGTTTAATCTGAGTCCTGGCTTTTCTCTTTATGATTTACACTTGTATTGATATTTGCTTTGGGAAGAAACATGCCGGAATTCTTTGAAAATATTGTATAAACATTCTCCAGGAATAATCATTTCCCACAATTGGCTGCAAACCATTTTCTTAGCAAACCTGCCATTTCTTCAGTCACAATAATGACTTTAATTTGTGAACCAGACGGAGCCCTGGAATCGTCCACCGTCTTCTGATGCCTGCAACCATGCTGGACAAAACCACTCCCAGTCAACCATCTGTGGGTAAATAAAATAAATAATTCCCGCTGCTGATGCAGGAACAAGCACAGATTATTCAGGACACAGTCTCGGGGGACGCAGAGCTCTAAAGGACAAGAAAAGACCTGACCTTTTCTGAATATACAAGACAAGAGAGGCCAGACAGACACAAACCCTTTTATTCCCACAAATTAATAAAATCAGTCTAATAACAGGAGGCAGCTCATGAGCCACAGCAAAAATAAATACATGTGGCAGGATCAACATCAGGAGATCCTGGGCGTCTGCCAGACGCAGGGATCAATATCCATTAACACCATCATGGATGCCGCCAGAGGACAGCGGGGGATCTGAGGCTCTGCAGAGTATTTCACCCTAATGGGAGGTGGATGGGAGCTTTAGTCACACGGAGAGCATCTCTCCTTGTTGCTGCGAGCGCAGCACGCTGACTGACAATGTCATTAGTGTTCCGTGTATGTAAACACATCCAGCAGCCCGGAGAATCTGGGTCATTTTCTGACTGGGAGGAGATGAGAGGAGGAGATGAGAGGAGGAGCTGTCTGGAGGCGCGCCGAGCCACCGATGCATGCGTGCATTAGGATGTCAAGAAAGACTCGGCGCCTTAATCCACACGCGCCTCTTTCATCCCTTTGCTGAATCAAGCCAGCGCGCCTCCAGTGGCGGCGGAATCCTCCGAGATGCGCAGGTAGTGAAGCGGGGTGGGGTGGGGGGGGCAGGTAAACACTTGTAATCTCCTGCTCCACTTCTCTCCGAGGACACCGCGTCCCCTAAAAGTCCGAGGTTTCCATTCAGGATGCGCGGACCTCGGCGTGGCGCGGTAACGAGTCCGCTCCACGCGGGGCGAGAGAGGCTCCTGCGGATTTGCTGAGGTTGACATTTTGAGCCTTTTCAAACGTGCCCTTCAGGCGGTGAAGCCTGGCAGGGCGTTAAGAATGTCAGGCGACGTCTTCTCTCAGACCCATTTAACAATCAGTTAAATAAGTCAGGAGCCTTTGGCCTGAATGACAACGTCACGCTGCAATGCCAATACAAAAGGCCGCCTAATATCCTGTGTAATTCCTTATCGTGCCAAATGAGTCCACTCTCTCAGGTTGAAGCGCTGATAACATTAACAGTGCAGCTCAGGAGCCCTTTGTGGCTTCTGTTCCTCCTCTGGGGCCCAGGAACCATCGCTCATATTCAGGATTATTTCAATTATAACAACCAGGGGAATTTGATAATTGTGGTATGTTCGCTCAGTCGAGTAATATTGTTCAACAACATCAAAACATTCTGCGTATGGATTAAATTCTGAAGATTGGGCTCCGAAGCTTCAGACGCTGTTTTCCCTGGGTAGGTTTTCATAAAAAGCAACATATTCGCTCTCCCCTCTATTGCCTTTTCATCCCATTTCCCCCAGAAGAGCCTCTGCTTTGTGCATTCGAGGTGATTTGTCTATTTGTGCTCCGATGCCGACGGTAGATGATTACCTCGCCTGATTTATTTTCGCCCAAACGACCAGGGATGGATACCAAATTACAAAAGCAAAGGCCCGCCACATTTCTTGACTTCAGCAGGTTTGAGTTTCCATTAAAGGATTACGGAAGCGGCGCCCTTAAATTTGTAACGACACAAACGATTCCATCAAGAGGACTTACGATAAGCTCCTGCACAAAAGTGGGCTTTTGAAATGCCAAATGCCAGGAAAACAGGGTGTGTGTGTGTGTGTGGGGGGGGGGGGGGGCAATGCCCAAAAAACACAAATTACGCATTAATGAAAAGAGGACGTGTCACAAAGAAGATGAGAGAAAAGGAGCCAAAAATTTAAATAACCCGCAGCAACATCAGCAGAGCCCCTGTGAAAGTGAAAGCAGAGGCTCCTGCGGCCCCTCGTTAGTGCAGGATAATGAGAGCATAATGAGCATCCAAAGCTCCGGACCAAACTCACCTGATGGTGGCAGAAAGCTGTTGTCCCCGGTAACAGCATGCGGGGGACGTCCTGGACACCGTATGCTGCCATTAAGGCCGTAATTGTCCAGGAGCAGGGTGGCAGTCTGTCTTCATTCTGGGGAATTTAGAGCGCAGCCATTTGTGCGAGCGGGAGCGGTTTGATGGGCTCGGACCACCGGAGGAGAGGAATATTTAACTCCGTGACACAGAGGAAGAAATATGATGTCAAACCAGGAAACTAACATTCACTTCTAGTTGAAAATACATGTGTCAATATATTGATCGACTCCATGGATTAAATACACGTCCAACACTCAAGAGGCTTCAAATCATCGCCCCCCTCCCCCGTAGAGAATGCTAAATACCCTTCAATTAGATCTGTTCTGCTCTCCAGGAACGCTTCAGGATAATAAACACGTGTAACCTCGACTCTACTTTCAAAATCGTTTTTATTAAATTTAGAAAACACAATTTTGTTAACAGTTTCATAGCATTTGCTGGAAAGATCTGAAACTGTGTGTGTGGAGAGAGAGAGAGAAACAGAGAGAGAAACAGAGAGAGAGAGAAACAGAGAGAGGGGGGGGGGGGTTAGCTTATGTAGATGGGGCCTGGGCCAACCCCTGAGTTTTAAAAACCAGCTGTATTCTGGAGTTCTGTCCCTACCAGACGTATAAAGATGGACGACATGAGAGGAAGTGATATCAAAACATCTTGATTGCCCTCTGGTGGTGGCTTGCAGTAACATAAAAAGACCCTCCTGCGTCATTTTTAGATAGGACTTGCGCCAAATAAGTGTTTCAGTTTAAAAAGTCCAAGTGTTCATGCCTTTAACTAGTCATCCCTGGCGAAACACCAACATCCGACCGCTGTGATCTGCCCGTGCCTGGGCGAAGGGAGCGTACAGGCAGGAAATTTAAACGCCGACTGTTTCCCAACCACGGCCGCTCCGCCTCTAGAAATGATGCCGAAAGAGCAAGATGGCGGCGTCTCTGTCCCAGGGTCTACTAGCTTCACTCCTGTTTAAGAGAGCGGCGGCGCATCGTCCATCGTTATGTCAAAGGTCCTCACGCGTCTGCTCTCGGGGGGGTCACCTGCAACTAACCTGGCAAAGACTAGAGGAGAGTCAGCACGTAGGCGACATGTCAAGGTCCAATGTCTAAAGAAACAAGACATAGGAAACCTCTGTAGACATCAGGTAGAAAAGTTGATTTGCAAAGTCACTTTTCAAGTTAAGATATTCCTGCCAAAAATATACCGATTGCGCAACTTTAGCATGTAATTAGGTTGCCGGACTGTGTCGGTATGTAGGTTTCATCACTTGGGGAGGGGGGGGGGGGGGGTTCTCCACAGTTTAAGGGGAAGTGGACTTGGGAGTTGCTTTCGAGATGCAATACAGATGTTGTCCAAAGAGGAAGTGCAAACAATGTCTATAAGGTGTTTCTGTCGTGGGTGTCTGCTGGGCGAGGGATTGTGGGGGCATGGGCAAAACGGGGCACCCCCATCGTTTCTCATCAAGGTGCTGCGAGCGGCGACTCTCTCGAGGGCGAGCCCGAGATATCTTCAGGAGGAAAAACTGTGAGTGTGCAGGCTCGGATCCCGCCCAACGACTCGGGTAAGTCAAACACTTTGTGCCATTCGTCCTTCTCAGGATCGTACCTCTGTACTATTTCGACCATGCAGCGATTGTTCCACGAGTATCCACCCACCACGTAGATCTTATTTTCAAAGACGGCCACGCCCACGTCGCTCTGGCCTCTCAACATGGCAGCGATAGGTGTCCATAAGTCGAGGGCGGGGGAGTAGTATTCGCAGCTCAGCACGTCGTCGTAGTCGCTCGTGCCCCGGAAGTGGTTACCTCCGATCACGTAGAGACGGTCGCCCACCGTGCACATGCAATGGAGGCCGCGCACTGTCGTCATGGGAGCTTTCTGAGTCCACTTGTCTGCATCTGGGTCAAAGCACATTAATTCCTTCTGAAACGTGTCATGAGTGATTCCCCCTGCAGCGAAAAGAGAGCAGAAATTAGCCTGGTCACTGATCAGAAGGGGGAGGAAAAGGGCTTTTTTGGGTGCCCTCGTCATGTCAACCTCCATTCTTTCATTCATCCGTTGGCGTCGCTTCACGTTTTCCCTTAAAAACCAAAACGGCAGAACAAAATGTGGCACCGGTGTTTGCTCGGGCTCTTTTCTTCACAACGCTAACGCTCAACGCTGGGCACAAAGAGAAGCGGCTGACAAAATGTTCACACGCAGACAAACTGGAGACACCGGGACACGAAAAGCAGAGGGAAAACGGGGAGAAAAAAGAGAAAAAAAACAGGACATGTCTACAGGGAAGGCTTAAAATAAAGAGGAACACAATCCCAGCATGCATTTGGGTAGAAGCCAGGCCGCCCCTCCCCCCCGTAGGCAGAATGACTCGGAGCGAATGCAGCGAAGATTTGCAGAATCCCTCCTCTGCTGCTGCACCGATTGTGCTCCCGGTTCATTGTTGAGGTGAGCCGCCCTGTTCGGCTGCCGTGACTCAGATCTGTGATGCAGTGATTCTTTAAGCAATCGGATCTAAAGATAGCCAGACAATCCGCTTTGTTTATCCAAATGGGACAACGGAATTGGTGAAGCCGCCGTGAGGTGGCCTGCGTTTTCCCTCCAGCGGCCCTGATTGGATTGTAATTGCGTTCGAGGGCTGTGGCCTTTCCCTGATGCAATGTCTGATCAGTCTTCGGGTATCTCAAAGTCTACTGTAATTGTTCCATTGGTAAGGAGATCAGAGCCGACAAGGTTTTGCCAAATTGAGTCAGCGTCAGACAGGCAGACAAAAAGCCTCTGCACACCCGGCAGGTTTGTGCCAACGCGGGGAAATAAAAGTTTGTCTCTGAAAACTGGCACTGGAACAGTCTCCTGCATCCTGTCTCACCTGCAGGCAACATTCTGGCTGTTAAAGCTGCATTTTATATGTGTGCACGTATATATAAAAGCAGGCTGATGCCTTCCTGGAGACAGGGTGGTTTTCTCTCTTCAATAATGTAGATGTTAAACCAGAAACCAGTGAAGCCGCTTGGTGAACAATACAAGCAGGAGATAAAGGGAGACAACAGAGACATGGGTGTGGTGGGAAAAGGGACGCGTGACGATAAAGACCTCCAAACCAACAGAGATCTGTATTTCTAACGTCAAATCCCCCCAGACAACAACCAGACAATGGCACATTTGGATGAGGCGGAAGCTAATTAGTCTACATTAGCATTGCATGAGATGTGATCAAGGTGCACTAATGAACTGGGCAGTCCCTTCATTAATGCGTGGATGTGTTGAACAAACACCTAATAAACCAAAAAGCTCTTCTGGGTGTTAAGCTCAGGACACCTGACACATGAGGGGACGTTCCCGGAACCCCTCCCACTAATAAATGCACAGATTCTCAGCACTTGGGGCTTTCAGACGTGGCTAAAGAAACAATGGCTGAGCTACGGCAGCGAGGCTACCTGAGGAGTGCACTTAGTCAAAGAGCCCCACAGGAGCACTTTAGCCGCACTAATTAGAAAGGACTGAGCGACATAACAATGACAAGCTTTCAAATAAAGATATATAACTCTTCAGCAATGCAATTCCAGCCAAAGGAGTGAAACAATACTCCAATTTACACAATTGAAAAGAGACGATTGATTATTTTATTTTTTTTTAGAAACATTTCCAACTTTTAGATTGATCTAAATGTCATTAATGTTATTAGATGTCACAGTATGTCCTAGCATACTACAACCACTCCAGCCTAAGTTCCATTTAGTATTCAGAATTTGCCTTGTAGACTGCAGAGTTAAGAACAAAGCAACTGTTCACGAGTGCGAGATCACCTTCACACATATTCTAATGTCTGGAATAAGGCGGCCCGTCTCGTACTGGTCCAGTCCTCGTGTCTGAACGCTGCCAATCCGATTGAGCCGTGATGGTCTGTGGGCTGAGTGCATTTGGCAGCTTCAGCCAGCTGACGGAATGGCTTCAGACAGCTCAGCTGCACAGCTGGAAAAAGTGACCTGATGTGCAGTGACAGATGGACACAGAACTGCACTTCAGCACGGGTCACCTTGCGCAGCACGACTGCAACCCCGGAGACTGCGGGAGCTTCGTTAGAGCCTCGGAGCGACCGGAATCATCTGATGCGTGCTGGCGTTTACCTGTGCCTCCTGAATTTTAAAGCGCGGCGATCGTTACATCCGCACAGGTTTAATGTGAGCTGCGATGCATGGCCTGGTTTCTGTCAGAGCCCCTGAAAACTCTCAAAGCGGTGTGAAAAACAAACTAAAGAATATTCTCCTGACAGCATGCGCAGGTGTAGCTGCAGCAGCTGCTAAGAAAAAAAACCCCCAGCAACGCACCTTCCTATAATCCCGCTAATGTGTGCAAATCCATCTGAATATCAAATCGGGTGGAAAAAGAACTCATGCATCCCAAAAAAGTACAGCGATAAAAGAGGCTGGGAAAAACAGCCTGCAAGAAGCAGATTAACTTTGCTCCAAAGCAACATATTACTGATCTCCTCCTGCGCTAATATAAGCGGTTTTATCTTGAATTCTGCTCGGTTTGGACAACCATCTAGTCCGTATGAAGCAATATGTTCATCTTGTTGCCAAGGAGAGAAATACTGGTTAATTAAAAAGTAGTAATGGGAGATATACTTGGTGCTAATAAGCAATCACAGTGAGCATGTAAGGGATTAGTCCAGCTATCCCAGGATAAATTCAAATTAATGGGGCTCCGTGCAATAACAGAACTCTCTGCAGAAATCTTCCCAGTCTCTCAAAAATGAAGACATACAACGAGCTGTGAGATATATTTAGCGGCGCTCGGAAACATATCTGACAAATATAGCGGGCCAACTGCACCATGCCGAAAGGACTAGCAGGATTAATGAGTTGTGCCGATTGCAGAATTAAATTTGCTGGCGCTGTGCACGCGGTAATCAAATCAGAGAGTGTACCTAATAAAACCCCGAGCATGCTGGTCAGCACCTCACACTGTAAATAAACGACTGAGACAAAAGAAGTGTTGTGTAATTTATTTTCATTTGCTGGAGCCTCCCAGCATGAGAGCGCAGAGGAGGATTAAATGTTCTTTGAGCCAGGCTGCAGATGCAGTCCATCATCATAACAAGAGCTGACTTTACTTCAGGAATGCAAAGAACTCCAGATTTTTCACTCACGTCTTTATGTTGGAAAAGGATAACAGCAGCCAACTGGCTCTCACCACTCTAACGTGAGCGTCAGTCCGCCGCTTCTCTCCTTCCTGACCAATTTTCCCTTCCACCCCTCCTTTACCTTCCTTTGTAGAGGAACTCTGGATTCGTCGCACTTTGAAACTAGGGCTCATTTCCATAACGTGGGATTTGTTCTCAGTTCCTTAAAGCGAACAAGGTGTTGACACCTCACGAACAAGCAACTGGCCCGACAGACCCCGAGCTCACGTTTGCTCTAGCTAACTTCACCCGTGTGCTCAGAGCAGGTAAATGCCGCCTGGGGAGATGGATCTTAAAAGAACGAATCAATTCCTGTACTCTTCCACAGACACTTACCTGAAATATACATATAACCGCCGTACACCGTTCCAGCGTGGCCGTAATGTGGCTCATTCATTTTGGCAACATAAGTCCATTCATTTGTTCTTGGGTTGTAGCATTCCACAGTAGCTTAAAGAAAAGAAGGGGAAAAAAGGGAGCATATTAGCAGAAAGTAGGTCAAGACTGATCTAAAGAGGACAAACAGCAGCAAATAAGGCCTTGGAGGGCCTCAGCGCGCAAGCTAAAACACAGATTTAAACACAGTGTGGACAACCCCGCCACCCCCCCCCCCCCCCAGCTCTGAATGCACAGGAAATTGGGAGATCGGATATTCATTTATCACGACCACCGAGGGTGGCTCTGCAAGCTGTGAGCAAAAGAATATGGACACGGGCTGGAAACCATGACGGCTGCCAACTGCCTGCAAATGGGGGCCGGGGTCAAAGTTCTTGGGAAGAACGGGAGGAGAGAAAGCCGAACACGACGGCCGTGGTGCTACCGTCGAGGAATCGGAGGGGTTGGGGACGATTTCAGGCTCTGAATCAAACGCACCTCCTGAAGCGTCACTGGGGAGTTATCTCTTGTTACCATATCTCGTATCATTTAACAGGATAACGCGGCACCGAGGGACATGTGCGCCTCGCAAGCAGGACGGGAGGTTTATTTTTCCCCAACGCGCAGCAAATTGTTGCAGTTGGTCAACTGAATTATCCTGTTAATTAAAAAGGGTCCAATTTTCTAAAAAAAGGTTTATTTATAATTCAACCAAATGAATATAAAGTAGGGAAAATAGCTATTTGTAGCGTATAAAGATAATGTTAATAATTTATAGAAACCAAAGCTTCATATCTGTCTATCAACAGGTACTGGTATCAAATATTATTATAAATCAGATCAGTTGTTTATAGGATCAGCCTAAAAGGACAGCGTCTATATCAGCATTCATTTCCCAGAGGGGAATTCCCCCCTCATTTAATAGCACATTCCATGGTTAAAGGTTAGGAGGTCAGGGCTGAAAGTATGACAGAAAATTGGGATTTGCCAGTAATTGGATCGAAGCAAACCGCCAATGATCTAATATCCTGCAACCATCGACATATTGAACGAGCACCGAATGCCTAAATAAAGGTCCTACGGCTGACCTACCCTCTACTGACCCGGCTGCTTTTATACTAAATAATCTTATTTTTGTGAAACCGAAAACGGTCTGCTAACATAACAAAAAGGCCAGAGCCTGCCAGATCAGCCTCCATCACACCATTTTATTGTGCCAGCCTGACTGTGTGATCAAAACAACATATCAAAGTGCATCAGATAAGATGCAAACCCTCAAAACCCGCTGCTTTAAATACCCATTAGCTTTTGTGTAAAGCTTCTCTTTTATGATGTGGCCATTTCAGGCAGCATAATAAAACTACACCCTTGCGCTATTCGGGGTAAACAAATATGAGGCGGCGGGGCTGGGCGGGCCGAGGCCCAACCGCACACACAGACGCAGCGGTGGGATGTAAAGCAGAAAAGGCTGTTGTGCAGAGAGTCAGCGAACCAGGACTGTGTTCTTCAGTCTAATTATAACCCAGAACAGAACAGCGCTGGCCCCCTGTCTGTCCGCTGCATCTACAGAGCTGAATTTAAGTGCTGGGCGGTGCATCTTTGTGGTTTTCTGAGTGGACTGTAAAGCTGAGAATACATAGAATTAATCAGGAGACCACGGAAAGTTTCCTGATCTCAGAATACGTCAAAGAAAAATGTAAAAATCTGAAGAATATGCAACGCTCCACCTAAAGCTGCGAATAAACCTACCGAGCTCCCCGGCAGCGTTCCTCCCACCGACAGCGTAGAGGTGTCCCTTGAGTGCGCTGAGATGGAAAAACGTCCGTTTCTCGTTAAGGCAAGCTACCTGCATCCACTTGTTGTAGCGGGGGTCGTACCGGAACACGGTGTCTACCGCCGTCTTGCCTTTGGTGTCGTAGTTGCTCTGGCCTCCCACCACGTAAAGGAAGTTGCCAATGACGGCGATGCCGTGTTGGTAGCGGGGCGCGTCCATGGGGGCCAGCGCCTTCCACTCGTGAGCCTTCTCGTCAAAAAGACGAAGTTCCTTGCTCACGACCAGCTGCTGACGTAGGACCCCGCCCAGAGTGATCAGATGGGCACTGTCCGAGCGGATGGCTGTCCGTTCCGACTGCATAACAGGCTGCATGTAGGGCATCATTTGGTAGTTGCTAGCTTCCAGGAGGAGGTTAACACAAGTGTTGTCTGTGCGCATAAAGTCCACTGTCTGTACGTGATTGATGAGCTCCTGTGGGTTCATGAGGGGAAAGCGGATGTTCTTCATGAGTTTTGGAGCATAGTCCATGCGGCTGTCTTCAAAGCGTAGCCAGCGGCATGCCGCCTTGAACAGGTCCAGTTCAGTGCAGTGTTTTAAGCTGTTACTGGACAGCACGAAAGCCAAGCGCTCAAACGGTAGCTTAACGAACTCGCCCGTGCCCAGCAGCGAGGGGAAGTTCTTGAGGATGAAATTGTTGACGTATTTGTCCACTTCCGTAAGGTTGTAAGTGTTTGCGATACGACCCACCTCCACGCAGTTGTCCAGAGACACCTGTGAAGACGAGGGGCTTTCAAATCTTGGTGGTTCATGCTATGCATTATTTTAAAAAGCATTGTGTCTGGAACTATGCAGAGAGGGGAGTTGGTTCAGGCCTCGCACACCTAAACTAAGTGGTCAAGAATAGAGAGAAGCTCTGTAAACGACAGCATTGGAAATATAAGTGTTTACTTACCCCAGATATAAGAAACACCTTGCAGAAGTCCAGCACCGGGAGGATTTGTAAAAAGCTGGCTGCTTCGAGTGTGTCTTGGAGATTCTCCATGTTCAGTGACAACTTGGCGGTGTAGATAAAGTCGATGATTTTCTTCAGGCCTATTCGGTTGACCCCGTGAAGTTTGATGCACATTAAATCCTGCTCTTTCATTCCACCTGCATCAGGAAAATATACAGGGCTAAAGGAATGCGTTCCTGGTTCTGACTCACGGGTCCAGTGGCCGTGACACTAAAATGTCTCATTCTTAAGCACAGACACGAATTGCGTCATTTGAAGCATTTTATCGTTAAAGGAATGAAATTCTCAAGCAGAGCCCCATTACTCAGCATCTCTGCTCCCATGGTTCCCTTATCACTAATGAGCTATCCCTCACTCAACTCCAGTTTCCTATTACTCCCACTTCAACACTCTTCCTACTGTTCCGATTAAAATAGCTGAATGATTTATTCTTAATCGGGCTCAAAAATAATACAGGGCGGAAATCACTCACACCGGTTCTTACTGTTCCAAATGCCCTTGCATATTCAATGTATAAATAAATAGGCTGCTAAATGACCTAATAAATACCACAACACGATGGACACGGCGGCAGTAGATAACTACTGAGCACATGCATTTTAATCCAGCTAATTTACATCTATGTTTGCAGTTTATGGGTATTTATTGCTCTACATACGGTGTGCATGGAGGATAAAACAAGCACATTTGCAATAATTATGAGCATAAAGGAACAGGGACAATAACAGTGGCTTATAATACTGGAAGGATGCAGGCACAAGGTCAATCTGTGTAATTTCCCAGGAGGGAAAATGACAGCGCCATGGGTGATGCTGTTTAAGTATTCATACGATTCTGAATATATGCAAAGCATAATTAGTGATTACAGTGCAAGAGGGGGAGGAAATAAACTAATCAACGTATCTCATCACAACAGAATAGATGTTTACCACACATACACACAATCAGGGCTTAGAGGGCTCATGCAGTGTCGTGCAAATGTTCCCGATAGGCTGTGCAGACTCGCCTGTGAACATGGCTTTGAAATAGTCAGAGGAGGAGGCCATCATAGCGCGGTGCACGGGGAAGGCTTCGTCTCCGTCTCCAGCCACCAGCGTGACGTCGCATAATAATCCCTCTATCCTCAGCTGGTCAAATCCCTGATGGGAGCGGAGAAAGAAGCACGTGGACGCACCACCCAATGCAAGTATACAATGATTTAGCACAACTGAGAGAAACACCTTGAAACCCCACCAGTATTCCACACTTATCTTATCTTTTTTATTAATTCTAAATTAATAAAAGAAACAAACAAACCAGGCACACTCAGAAAACACAAATAAATCTCTGCCAGTCACTGGATTAACTTCTGAGTCCAATCACAAATCGAAACACTGCTGGTTCAGAGCCAATCTATCAGAGCGCTGTTAGTCACGGCCTGTCAGATGTGGCGGATGATGGCTCTCTGGGTTATTTGGGCTGTCTGTATGATTGTCTGCCCCTCTTTGTTGTCTTGCATGCAGCCGCTTCAGAATTATATGTTTGGAGCCGATGAGAGATTTTAAAAAGATAACACACACAAAGAGAAATGAGGTCGTTAATCCTACCTGAAGAACCACGGAGCTGTGTGTGTTGCTAGTGAAAAATCGAGTGTTCCCTGTCTTTGACGCCTGCAGGTGAGCAGAGATGCCCATATCACCATAGCCCAGAGCAACTTTCATGTGAGCGTCGTCGTCCTCCACAAGGGATCTGCAGAGGAAAAGGAGAATGTCGTTCCCTCGGACATGGTGGCAAAAGGCATTGGAAAGTAGAACAAGATGATTTGGCTTAAGGACATGTTGAGTAGCGGTGGGCTAATTGTTCACCAACAGATTCAGAAGCCTGAAACAACTGCAGAAAACTCAGATTATTCCCAAAGTGCCTTTGAAAGGAGCTGCTCTTAAAGCTCTTCAATGTCATTGGCAAATCGTTCCTCCAGGCCTCTACATTGCTGCCTCCGCTCTTAAAAGACGATAAAACCTTTTGTATGCACACGCCAGGGTTAAAGCAGATACAATTAGCCCTCGGGATTTTTCCTCCAAAACATCCGTATTCATCCAAGCTATCAGCCATAGTCCCACCGTGGAAAGGCCACGCGTGGTCGGAATGTGAGCGTCGACAACGTCAAAGATGAAAACGCTGCATCATAAACTAGATGGTTCTGGGAGGAGAAGATAGAGATCTCATATCTGCTGTTTTGGCCTCTCCTTCCGACAATCCCTCTCTTTTGTATTACACGCTGTAAAAAAACAACATTTTATTCACAGGGGCCCGACAAATGTCGCAGTAAGGTATTTGTGAAGAATAAGAAGTAGGCTAGGTGGACTGTATTTAAGTGGATGAATGGGGAATTGGTTCACAATGTATCAAGACAAAGTTATGGAGGAGGCTTGGTGTTCAAGAGCCTGCAATGCAGTCTTTCTATAGAGACTCAGAGACGGTCCTTTTGGGACTCGAGCAGGACTAATCGGTGAGGAATAATCCACACAAAAGGGAAGGGATGATATGTCACACTGCCAAGTGAAAATGAGGACATGGAATTACACATTTCTGAGCTGCAGCCTGCAAAAGATGTTTCCAGAACATTCAAATCCCAAGTCACACAAAGACACCGGCTTCAAGGCAAAACGCTGTTGCCGATGGTTCGGTTGTTATGTTTGTGGAAAATGTGTAAAGCAACGCGGCCAAACACAGCCTAATCGTGATGTTGGCACTCTGAAAATGGGAAACATTCGTGTTTCTCCCTCTCCTGTTTCCCCTCAGAATGAAAGGAGACCGGGTGCTCAGCCCAGCACTTCCTGTTGCTTCAGTACAAAGACGACGGAGCTTTTTTTTTTTTTTTAAAGCATCTGTAGAACAGAGGCAGGTTTAATAATTAAGTTAGTGATACATAAGGACTGGGCCGTGACTGATGACGTGATTAAAAATTTAAAAGCGCTTTTATTGTTCACTCGCACGCACAGGAGATCAGAATTTTCTTTCAGCGACTCTACGTGAAGCTGCTGCAGTTTTTTTTACTAGTATGTAAAAGGGAGATGATGAAACGGTCAAAGATTAGCATCGGAGACTTGAAAGCTGCTCATCCGTCGGAGGAGGATTGGACTGGTTCTGATAAAATGGCTAACTCAGCACGGCAGTAAATTTGTTTCATCAAACGGAGCCGTGAGGAGGCGTTGCTTGTCTGATGGAGAAGCGTCATCGCTTTAGGGGGGATGTTTATTTAATGCAGTCGTCCTTATCCCTCGTATGGACGAATACGTGGATGATGTTGACACTAATTATATGGTTTTTGCTATTTCTAACGACAATATAAGGGTAAATCTCATCCCCAGGTGATTGATTATTATGGGTACATTTAACACTCTTGTCAGACATAGAAGACAAAATATGGATGTGCAGCTGCAGCTGGATGTGAAGTTTAATGTATATAAGAGCAGGATGAGAACGCTGATGGACAACTTATTGGGAAAGAGAACAGAGATTTGCTTTTAATGCATTTTTATATAGAGCTGGTAGATTAATTACTGTACACGGACGTTCATCATAATGATTGATGAACAGTGCGGTCTTAAATCATCTTCTCTTCTTGCAGGATGAAAAATCCTACTGCTAATTTGTGAGCAAACTTGGGAATTTACTGTCATTACTTTTAGGTTAACAAAGCGGTCTAATCTTGATAGCCATCGGCCAACACTGCCTTGGCTGGATGGAAATATTCAGAAAGGGGTTAAAAACCAGAGCAGGAAAGAAAGAACGTTATGTCTGCATCGAGACGTGAATTGGTGTCATGACACGAGAAGTTGCTTCCACTCATCAGCTGAAGGAAATGTTGGCTGATATAAAATGAAGCACTGAATCATTCTTGGAAATGGAGACGAATGACTTGGCAAGTTTCAGATGTTCCAATTTAAAAAAGTAATATAGCTCTGTCCTATGAGGGAAATGATTTTATTTTAGTTTTGTGATGTCACGCCACACGAAATGTTAACGCTAAACGAGCTAAACACAAAAAAAGTCAGCTAAAATAATGCAGACGTACACAGGAAAACAGCAGAGCTGAGAATATCACAGGAAGTTGAGGAGAAATGGGTTGATATAGCAACAATCAGGAGAATGACAGTCTATGGAGCTTCTTCAAGTCAGTGGAAAGCTTAAACCTCTTCATCCCACCAGTGACGGTTCAGAGAGCTAAAGTCAACTTGGATTTTTCTCCGGATGACAGTAGATGAGTCTTAAGAGATTAATAAGTATAGCTTTGCCGCCTTGTCATGCTCAGCCTTACACCGGGAGAAACTTTATTAATCTAATCTATTTCAGGTCCTGAAGGGCTGACAAACCCCTGTCGTGCTTAGTGTAGAGAAATATTCAAGTAGGTTTAATTATGATGGAACTAAAAAATGATCGGAACCCATATTTAGCTAATTCTGACACAAAATACACCTCACAGACTTTAAAAATTCTGCTTTTGGTTCACAGATATGAGACAGAGATAAAAATAGGATTTATCTGCAATGATTAGAAAGGAGACCCAAGCTCTGCCCTGTTGACAAAGAGGATCAGAAGACTCCGAGTCTGAGAGGCTAGCATGTAACAGGACGAGAGGAGGGAAGGTGCTGACAACAGGACCGATGCCAGGACAGTCAGCAGGGTGCGTGCACGCAGAGCGGTGATGAGGCTTCAGTGTCTTCTCATTCACTGAGCACAGTGGTGCAATAAAGTCACATGACGCTGAACAACTTCTGCTCTGAAAAACAAAAACTCTAGCGTGTGCAGAAAGCAGCCGCCTTTATAGAAGGCGATAAAATGCTACGTTTCAGGTTCACAAAGCTTGGCATTAAACTGACCTTTACGGTTACATGTATGCTTAAAAAACCCAGCCCACCTGAACGGCAACAGCTCTACATGCACAGCCACAGACTGCATGTCCTTGATGCTCCGTTTACTTATCCTGTCAGAGCTTCGGCCTTCCTCCGTTTCTGTCTTAAGAGCACGAGAGAGCGGATTTAAATCGTGGCTACCGACTCGTTTTACCCGATTTTTTAAAGTTGATGGTAGTTGAGTTGCAATCAGGTTAGTCATTAACGATTAACCATTCAAAGAGCCAGTCATTTTTAACAATGCACACGACTAAGATCTTCAATTATTTGTCTATCAAGTGTTCTAATGTGCTGGAAAAACCCGAAGAAAAATTGAAATTCTAGCGGCAGGGGCTAATACAAATACAAATGACCTGTCACCACATCCTCCCGTTGTTGAAGTGAAGCCATTTTTGCTCTCGGGGCGTCGCCATCTCGTGCTCTTGACATGTTTCAGAGCTATTCTGCACAACGGGAAATTAGAGCTCTGGCATCAAGCTTCTGCTGAGGAGTGTCAGCTGACAGTCTTGACCTTTTGACCCCCCTATATTCAGCATAGTAACTACTAAGTAAGTAACTAAGCTAATCCCCACAACATCATTTAGGGATGCTTAGCGAGTTAAAAAGAATATGCAAAATGACAGATTGGACTGTGTTCCATTATACAGCAAAGCTGCTGCCGTCTACCACCGGAGGAGCTACTCCTCATAATTATGTAACCACGACTTGAAGTGAAAAATCACTTCTTTCACTGAATTAATTCCAGACTTCCAGTGCAAACAAAGAGAACAAACCATTTCAAACACCCCTGCTTCTTGTGTAACAAATGTTTGCTCGGCCCATTCTGATTTAAATTGGCCCAATCTAAATCCATCTTAAAAAAAGAAAATGTATCGCTCTTGGAAAAAATATATATCGAGGATTATTAAAAGAAATCTGAAGTATTTGAAATAAAATAGCACTGGCTGTACGATGTGTTTTCACTTCAGTTGAAGTGTAATAGAAAATGAAGATAACCACAGGACAAACTCTCCATGAGCACCAGATAACTGCTTCAATCAATGCTGATAACCTTGGTGCCCGCGATGATTTAATGAGCTAAAAATCACACTTTTTAAATGGAACCTCACGGTAAGGTCAAGGATTTCGCCTCAATAAGTCAGGTAAAAATCAAAAATAAAAAGGCAGTTTTAACAAGCGCTGACTGTATGTGGGTGGAGCTGGAGCAGACAATCTGTCAGCATTGACCAACTGCTGATGAAGCGCACGAGTGTGCGTGTGTGAGACGAGTGTGTGTTGAGCAAAAGGGACGACAGCATCCAGGATAACCGACTGCATCCTGAAAACCAGGATTAAATCATAGCAGCTGAGAACAAACTGGAGTGTTGTATGATAATACATTAGCCGAGGACATGATCAAACCAAATCCTAAACAATATAGAGGTGTGTGTGTGTGTGTGTGTGTGTGTGTAAACGAACAGCAGACATGACAGTTTCACATGACTGAACTCACTTGACGTTACGTTATCCCGACCGCCTTCGCCTTCCTTCTGGCCTTTCAGCCAAAATAAATGATCCCATGCTGACGCTTTGATTTTGTACGAAAAGGGCAAAAATGGGAGAGAAGTGAAGGGCTCTTCCAAAGAGCAGGCTGTCAGTACCTATCAGGCAAGCTTACATCTTTGTTTTCATTAGCCACATCTCACATTTCCTCTTTCGGCGTGGTTTCTTGTGCCATTCAGCACTTCCTGTCTGATTTCCGGCCTGTGGGACTGAACTTCCCACCCCGTGTTTGTCCTTTTTCCAATTTCCTCCTCGATGCTGGATGCATCCAAACTTCTTCCTTTCACCTTCCACCTGGTTGCCCGATTACTTCTATCACAGTATTTCACATACCGGGACGCACGTGTGCTCACTGCCATAAATAATGTGTGAACGCGATCAAAGTTTCTTTGAAAATAGAGAATAAAATTATACGAAGCGTTCACCAGGAGCGCCACCGTAGGCCTAACATCTGTGCTAACACGCCAACCCTGCCCGGGTCCAATTAACACATAACACACTGTGATACGCACCAACTTCGGGGAATAAAGCTGTCTCCTCTTTGCAAGTGCGTGCATTAATTAACTGGAAACCCACCGTTTTTAGTTTCCTGTAACTTGCCTAATCTCTACAGCGATGGTGATTTCGAAAACTGTACAAACTGTTTCATTGATCAAATAATGAGTCTCGGTCGTATTAAGCTGCAGCGCTGCGTGTGTAAAATTCTGGGCTGTCTACCTCAGAGAGATCATCGCGGAGGAACAGCGCGGGAGGACTTAGCAGCAGCATAAGGATCTGACAGCTAGGAGAGACATTCTGAGCAACTGCGTTGACAAAACTGCCTTTTCGAGCGTTCGTTTTACCTACAGGAGCGTCAGTATGGAACTTGGTACACGCTGGCACACTCGCTGCGTTTTGATAGTCAAATCAAAGCCACGTTTGTTGGGCATAAAGACAATATTTGCAACCAAAAAGAGGAAGAAAACAGCAGATTATTCAATTTCAGAGAAACGAAAGCACAAAGGTCAAAGGAGGTTTTTATGTTCCTTATTTGACAAAAAGGCACAGATTCGTGCAACATTTTCCCCTAATGACATTATTGACAATGCACAGCCGGGGACGTGGGGAGTGAGAAAAGAGCTATGACATTTTCTAAAGGTCCCTTCTCAGACTGGTTAAGGCTGCACACTCAGCAGGAGGTCAGTATTCAAAAGGAAGCAGAGGAACATATTAAGTGATTAGAAAGGAAGCACTGAACAGGTTGATTTCAAGGACCGTTTCAGATGAGATGTACAATGAAAGTTGAATTACTCGGGACCAAGTGTGTCACTTGGTTACACAAGCAGCTGGCCTCAAGTGTTCCTTGTTACCATGTCATTTGCACAACCGCATTTATTTATAGCTGGGTGAGGTTTGACAACAGACATCATACTGCAAGCAAATTGGACCTCTTAACCAATTATATTCCAAAAACCCTTCCCTGTGTCCATTACACTGGAAGGATCCATATACACTGACTCACCCAGCAGCACTGCACGTTAAAAATATCTCTGCAGGACCTATAAAGGGTGACTTCTCCCTGACCACAGCGTAACCTATAATTGGGAGGCCAATATCATCGCGGCTAAAAACACATCACACAATATACACGGTTTAAAATAGTGAGGAGCCCGCTGGGACCGAGCCTCACGAGGCAAAGCAAGGTGGAGCCACGAGGCTGAACTATGCCATCCAGTTCGCCTCCAAACCATCGGCAGCTTCTAACGGACCGACGCTCATTGTATTTTCATTTTATTTTTAAGTTAATGTGATCGAGGAAAAAAAAAAGAAGACACGCTCATAGATGTAAAGGTTTTGCACTAATATGAGTAGAGCTTGAGGAGAATTGTGTTAAAGCCATGTTGGCCATCGCGATCTTCCCTTTAGATATAGCTGGGTGGGGGAAGTCAATCATCCTCTAAGCTACACCCTCGGAAGAAACCGAGATACAATATCTTTTAGTGATCAAATAGCTTTGAGACCTGCGCAAAGATGAAAGATGAAGAAGCCTCGTCTTAATACGCTTGTGCACAAAGCAAAATAACATTCACGTCAAACACTTAAAAAAATATCCAGCTAGCACAAATAAGCTTATAAGCTCATAAGTAAAGCCAGAGATTGCAGGAATCCAATTCTGGAGATGAAATAAATTTACCCTCCGTGCTAGTTGGTCGCTGAAACTGCTGGTAAACTAGTCTAGTTTGCTGTGGAATCATTGCAGCGCTCTGATCATATTCAGAATTTACACAGGACGCAGCCCAGATAAAAGGCTGAAGAGAAGAGATGTGAGAAACACTTTCAGCTGACTTCCCTCCCCCCCCGAGCAGATGACAATAGCTTCTAAACCAGGGCACACCAGACATCCTGACAAAGGCAGACTCCTCCCAAGCTGCCGAGTTCCTGCGTCCAAATAAATACAACCACGGGAACAGGGCAGGAGTTGGAGTCTGCAAGGTGCTTACCACCTCCAGCCTCGCGGCAAAACCAGCACTTCTGCCCAAGGCTACGGTTACAATGCAGAAGGCATTACACGGCTGACACGCTACAAGGCTCAGCTGAATGCACCTTACTCAGGGGTGACGGGAATAAAAATATTCCCAACCCCCACAGAAAAATACAAACGTAATCTACCATCAATCAAAAAAGGAGAGCCACGCAAATCCATCGCAAAATACATATTTCCTCAATGACGATGAAGCTGATATTACGCTCTTACTCACATGTAGGCAGGTGAGAGGGGTGAAGACCTGGATGTCTTAAGCACTGGCACTGGGAATTTCCAGCTGACGGGAGAACCGCTTTTCCATTTCAACGGCATGTTGTTGTCACCAGAATGGTGCTACAGCAGCACCGGCAGCAAAGACCATTTCTATGAAAAGGTTTCCGATGCAGTCGTCCATCCCACTCTGCCCACACCATTTAAGGGGGAGGGAGAGCAGCGGCAGGGGCAGCGGCAGGGGCAGTTACAGAAATACACCGGCGACGGCAGCGCAGGGCTACAGTCGGGGCTGTGACTTCAGCAGCAGCGCCGGCAAGCCAATAGGTTGCATCCACCACGGCAACTTGCCCTGCTGCATTCACTGGCGTTTCGTGGTGGCGGTGGGGAGGAGGGAAACTGCCGTCCTATCATCCTTCCAGGATTTGTGAATAGGGTAGTAAGTGAGCAACAGCGCCCCCTTGTTAAAGAAGCTGTGATTACAGTTGGGGGCTGAAACCAGTGGCAATCAATCGGATGATTTATACTTCTATACTTTAGTCCAAATAAATGTTCACTGCTTTCTTTATTTACACTGAAAATGGAAATGTGACCTTCATAACAACAACAGCAGTTGCACCGTTCCTCCGAGTCTGAAGGGTCAGGGCAACACCCAGTATCCTCAATGTTTTTTTATTTCTCCAACCAAATTTTTCTGAGAACTGTTGGACAAATAATTAGTGTAAAACTCTAACATAAACACTACACCCTCGACGGACTAAAAATGCTCATTAAAATGGTTCTGGAGGGGAAAATAACAGATATTTGCAGTGGGTGTGAAAGAACATGTCACCACGTACTTTAAAAACATCAGAATATTTAATAATCACATCACGTTAACTTAACACTGAGACAGTTGTTCCATGTTTTGTCTAGATGGAATAAAAAGAACATTGTTTCACCATCAGATATGATCGGGCAGAATGATGCAGCAAAACCAAAGCGATAACTAATAAAAATTTACAAAGAGCCCTTGAGAGTTTGCTCAATGACACGATTGTGATGCGATTCTCTGATTCAAAACCAGACATGAAATTGAATATTACCAGTCTTCTGTCTTCTAGGACAACAAGGTCAGCGGCGCTACAGTCGCACAAAGCAGTACAGTTGGATTTAACACAGCCCGACACCGGCTGAAATGGTACACTCGAACCTGCCGTGCACGGTGACAGCTGTGTCAGCTACGTAATTAGCACGACGCGCTGAATGTACGCCACAGAGCAACACCTTCTGGATTACGCACGCTACATACATTAAAAACAGCAATGAAACCTCTTGGTGTACGAGATTTGTTTCTACGACGCTAAAAAGTGACCCCGTCTCAAATTCCACTAATGGACGAGCTTAACAAACTGAACTAGAGAATTCCACTCAAGTGTTTTTTTTTGAATGGTTCAATTAATCTTTTCTGCCATTCTGGATAAAATCTTTCCTGTTTTTTTTAACAGAAACTGAGCACGGTTAAAACACGACACAGCACACATAATCCGCACAACCTCCTAAAAGTCCAAAAACCTCCTAAAAGTCCAAAAACTGCTTCCCGAAACGGGTTATTCCAAAAGCAAAGATCTTCTACAACAGGCAGAGTAACAGATACATAGGTTTTTATTATATATACGCTACAAAAATTCCCGCACCAGTCATATAGATGTGGATTCACACCTGCAAGAATATCTTAAAACCTTCACTGGCGCGATGTAAGACTCTCAGCAGTACCCTTTAATCCTGGTCGGTCCTCATGCTATTCTTTCTAATCAGGGATTACCTTGATCTTTGATTCCACGGGGAAGTGATTTCCTTTCTACACACGATCACATATTACCGGGCCTTTCGCATGACTTGTGTTGTCAAACCAAACCCCACATCATCCACCTGAAGTTTAAAACGTGGCGAAAACAATACATCCACAGTGGCCAGGACTAAAATGTTTGAACGGGGCCAGGTAACGTACCTCTCATGCAGTCCGATGGGCATCGTCTCCCCTCTGTGTATAGGGTGCTCCATACCCTCGCCAAAGCCACACCTAAATAACAAAAATAGAGGGTTTTAATTTAAAATCTGCATCGAAACTTTCACAGGACCAGGCTAAACACAAAATATGACTTAAGTAAGAACTTCTGTTTAAATAAAGAGATTGTCAGTCATTTCATGATCAGATGTAGTGGCATTATAAATAAAGTTCTATCATGAGACACTAGAAAACATCACTCATTTACCGGTAGTTTTGCGGATATGCTTTAGTTTGACATTAAAAGGGGACGGTTAAACAAAACGGTGTGGTAAATAAAGCCGTGTTTGCTAGTTTGTCTTTTTACTGCATGAGAAAAATTTGGTTTTTAAGAAGTTCTGTCAGTCTCTCAACTTCCCAGAAGGTGGGCAAATCAGCAGGAAATTCACTTCAAATGACACTAACACTGAAGCTCCAGCCCTGGATACGATGTCTGCTTCCCCGGTGGACAAATAAGCAGCTTCTCATCAGAAGCAACAGAGAGCAGCCGGAGCTCATCTGCTAATTTTCTGCCATGTTGCCTCAACACACACTTTTCATCTCCAGTCGGCACAGGCTAAGGCTAACAAAGCTAGTCAGGCTAGTCCTGGAACGCCAGCCAGCTTCAAAGAAATGTTAGACCGACAATGTCGCCCGCTCTGCTGTCGAGATGGTTAATGTTAACAGATGTCCGCTAAATATGACAGCTTAACCAACGAGGGCGATCCTAACTTGAGTAACTTATTACTTAGTGTGGTTGGTTGGGAGGTCTACCCCTACCAACAAATGACAGTGGCTAACTGTCACCCTGCTGGTTGAGCTCAATATACCATCTTTACTCTTTCAGTTTGTTCTAGATCTAAAATATAAAGTGTAAAAGGCAACTTCCATACCTTGGAGAACGAGATAACGTTTACTAGCCTCCTTGTTTTCCTTACAAGCCCTGAAATCCACTTATATCCACTGGAGCCTCCTTCCTTGTTTTATCCAATCCCGTCCTCGCTTACTGGGAGAGCCCGAGTAAGCTAACTTTCCATTGGATGGAGAGTATGGCAATCTTTCCTCATTGGCTGAGACTTCCGTTACTAAATAAAGTGGTTTTAAAGAGGAGTCGTCTTTCTTTAAATCTTTCGTTGTCTGGGGAAAAAGATGATGAAAAGATATTAAAGTGGTTAATTATTGTTGCTTGTTGGGTTTCGTAGAATGTTCTGCTTATTTTCCAGCTAAAGGGGTTTAGAATCTGTCTTAAAATGCTTTCTTTAAAATAATAGAACTGTAACTCCATTAAAACATCTAGCAGAGATAAATACAATGTAAAAAAATGTTACTACATTGATATTCTTTTGTTTTTGTTTTAAATTGTGTGAACTCTTCCAATAATGGATGGGTGGATGTTGAATGAGTAGTTTAATCAAATGAGATGCATTGTGTATTATTTACGAAGGATAAACCACTGGATTTATTCTGTTTTTCGGAAAAGAAATGCTACATGAACCATGAGAACTAGTTTGACATCAAGAAAATTAACGAAAATGTGCTTGTCACACTTAACATTGAGTGGTCAATTGAATTCTTACACATTCATTTTGGCACGTTTTCAAGCTCAAATTTGATCTCTACAGTGATAATAAGACTATTACTTTGTAGTAAAGTATCAATAAAACATTAAAGAGCCGTTGTTTGTCAAATAAATATGTCATGAATGATGATATTTGGGTCTCTCATTGGATATTCGAATATTGTTTTCACCTTTTTTGACATTACATAACTTTATCTTCTTTTTTATACGATCAGGTGACATCGGCCTTACATTTTCCAACTTTTTTCAAGAAAATATAGATGAGAAAATCCTTTCCATTGCGCGTTATTATACTGTATGCGCGCCAATGATGGTTTCTGACCAATAGAGGGCGGTAAAATATCGTCATCATCTTTAATTGGCATTTGAAAATAGACGAAGAAGAACGCCTGCCTGTGCCCCGCCCTTTTAGTTACCTCGTTAATGTTATTTTTTGTTTCTGTTGTTGTTTATTGTGCGATCCATTAATTCTGTGGTTTTGACAATTGGCTAAATCGGTTTAATTTCTGTATGGACGACAGTCTTTATTGTTGAAATTATTTTAGATCGTCTCGCTACAATCAGGTTATATTTGACAGCGTGGAAAGCTAGTTAGCATTTAGGCGTTGGTCAGTCATTGGAATAGACTGCATTTGTTAGCCTAGCTGTTGGCTAGCCTAGTGTAACGTGATATGACGTGACGTGACAGGAAGCTGTTTGACGACGCATCTGCCAAATCTTAAAAATTGAAAGGGAAAACTTAAGGCAAATGGTCCAGCTAGATAAACTCATGCACGTAACAAATCTATTCGAATCTTAGGTTTTTAGGTAGCTTTCTGGCGACCAAACTTGTTGACCTAGCGAGATAAATTCATGTTAGCATGGCGTCAGATACGAGTGACACGGAGGAATTCTATGATGCTCCCGAGGACGTAAATTTTACACCATCTCCTAAAGTGTAAGAAGGAATATATTTGAGAATGTTACGCTATGCAAATAGCTGGCGGCAGCTTTGCTTGCAGTATTTGATGGCCTGTATGTTTTTGAAATCGCTAGCGTAAAATTAGCACCAAGCTTATTTTTTACAGATGGCACCAAGCTGAAAAACAAAACCCACATCTGTCACTTCTGTCTTCACGGATTTAAATTAAATGTGCTGTGTCACGCACTTCGATGCACGCAGAGTGTGCATCATTCACAAGTCACATGATATTTAAAGTGGTATTAGTTTGCTTCATCGCTATTGCCGAGAATTATATGACCATTGTTTACATTATTGAAAATATTTGCAAAAGTAACCTGCTAAATTTGACCGTTTCTATGGAGTCTGGGGGGTTTGAGGCCACCTTCCAGGTGCATGTTTGCTTCCACACAACAAAGCAGATTTCTTGGTTAGATTTTAGCATTTAACAAACAAATACTAGTTTGTGTTGGTTTTACTCGATTTTCTTTGGTTTAATATTCTAATAATAGGCAACTCAAATGCCTAACAAAATATCTATTTTTTTATGTATAAAGTGGTAAAGTCAGTTAATTATTAAGCTTCTTTGTTGATGGTGAATTTTGTCAAGTGTGTCCTTTGCCTTTAGGTCATCTGCAAAGTTTGTCCTTCCTTCAGCTCAGGTATGTTTATCTAAACCTTGCAATTGTTGGAGCAACCTGTTCCTGCTGAGTTGCACTTTTACATATTTGTGTCTGCATCTGTGTTTGTCAGTAGAAGTGTCAACACGTAGATAGGAATCAACTGGATCTTTCTCAAATATCCCTCCCTCCTTTCTGGCAATTTATTTGTGCTTTTTCTGTTGTGTTCAAATTGATTCTCTGTTCAATAGTTTGTTCTTTCCTGGTTAATTAATATGTTAGATCAACAATGACCCTCAGTTATCATTAACTGAGACTTACCAAAAATCTGCACGCTCAAGGAAATGCATACGTACTGTATGTGCTGCTATACGGAGATGTTTGGAATGGTTATCCCAAGTTTGACCATCTTAAACAACTCCAAAGAAAGCTATTCTTTTCAATCCTGTGTGAAAACATTAGCAACCTGCTCTGAATTCAAAGACTAATTTTTTTCATGTTTTCTGTTTCTGTGAAAAAAGAATGGTTAGTAAAATGTAGTTTAAATAGACATGGAAATGGAAAAACCATGGATCCAAGATGTTCTTGTTGATTGAGGTACCGATCATTAGTGGTTGGAAAAACAATGTGGGTTTTTTTTTCTTTTGACAGAGCGCAGGAGACAATGAGAGCTGTGGGGCAGCCACGTCTGAATCTCAGCAAGATGATCCTTTACAAGTAGGTTTTTCTCTTATTGCGCAATGTGAGTCTAATATAACTGAAACTAAATCTTTGGAAAGTATTGTTTAATCATGTAAATGTGGTTAGCATTGATTTTAAATGGAGCCTGTTGTACACACAGCAGTTGGGACCTATCCTGTCATGTATCACTTGTGGTTTAAGCTCTCTGGACGTGGGGGTAGTAAGATAATGGCTTCATAATTGTATTTGTTTGAATTATTATTTTCTTCTCTTCTATAGATCATTGACAGCATCATTGAGGAGAGTCAAAAGGGAAGTGCTGGTGAAGGGGCTGAGCTTTTAGACCAGCTCCATGTGGATGTAAAAGCAGAGGTGGATAATGATATTCATCAGGAGGACGATGACGCTCAGGATGTTCCCGTGGGGTCGGCAGTGCCAGCGGTTCAGCCTCAGTTTCCTGAGCAGGAACAACAAGAAAGTATAGCAACAAACGGTGCTTGCGCTTTACCTGCCCACGACCCCACAGAATCTCCAGGACCGTTGGGTCCGTCACAGGAAGCGGTACAGCCCCCAGACATCACCAGCACCGTGGGACAGAAACAGCCTGAGGGGGAGCAGGATCAAAGTCCTGCAGACATTTTAGACCAGGTCTCTCTAACGGACAGGCAGGTTGACTTAGACACGTCTGGGCCTCTCAAACCCCCACGTCAATTCACGGTGGAACCAGACATTGTAGCCAGCACCAAAAAGCCCCCTCCTTCACGGCCACCCCCTCCTAGTGGGGGTCCTCCACCAAGGCCACCTCCTCCTTCTAAGAAGTCTCAAGAGTCTCTGAGGCTAAGTGGACTGGAAGGTAGTAGATTGAAAATGAAGTGTTGAAAAATGTTTTTCTTCTTATCACAATGAAAAGTTAATCCAGTCCAATAGGACATCTTGGTTTTTTTAGCTTTCAGGATTTACTACAGCTTTGATTAATGTTGCCAGTAATTTAAGAAAGTGAACATCGGATATTATTTCATATCTCGGATATTTTTTTCCCGCAGTGGTTTCAGGTCAGAGTGATGCTCTGGAACCTTCTGGCCTGATGTCCCCTTGCAGCACAGTAAGGAGTCTAACCAAAGAGCTGCAGCATTCCCTGGATCTAGCCAGTGCCACGAGCGGGGACAAGGTGGTGACAGCACAGGTCAGTGAGGTGTCTGTTCAAAGCCCCTCAAATGGCTCCGTGTGTTGCTGTGAATGCTCTATTTGAACATGAATTCTTAGGAGAATGAGGATGAACAGCCTCCATCCCAGAGCGGGCAACAGACTCCTGGCCCTCAGCGTCCACGGTCCAACTCTGGACGAGAACTGACGGATGAGGTCAGATGCTTTCTCTGTTTGTTTTAATTGAATATAAACCGCACCAAATGTGTATGTGTGCGACGCCCTAAACCAGGAAATTCTGGCCAGTGTGATGATCAAGAATCTGGACACTGGGGAGGAGATTCCTCTAATCCAGGCAGAAGAAAAGCTTCCTGCAGGGATTAACCCCCTCACTCTCCACATCATGAGGAGGACGAAGGAGTACATCACGTATGCAGAAAAACCTTTTCTCCAGTAGAATTCCCACATAAAATCTGATGGCGTGATGGCCAATGTCTGTTCCTCAGGAACGACGCCGCACAGTCAGACGATGATGACAAGTCTCAGCCGCCACTGGCCGACACGGATGGAGGAAAGCTGAAACAGAAAACGTGAGCGCCCCCGTGAAAAATCTTTATAATCATCGTTGGAATAGCTCAACCTTTTCTTTAATTTCTTTTTAATCAGGACCCAGTTTAAGAAATTCCTGGGAAAATCGGTGAAGAAAGCCAAACACTTCGCTGAGGAGTATGGCGAGAAAGCGGTCAATAAAGTGAAGAGTGTGCGAGATGAAGGTAAAGAATGTGGAGTCTTACGGCACGTTTCCAGGATTTATCTGGACTTTAGTTAAGCAAACCATAGGTTTTCTTTTTCTTTTATTGACATATGCTATTTTTAAAGGTTTCTCCAAATACCGAGACATTCCATTAGTTGCTGGGAGTGTTTATTGTGGAGACTGTTTTATCACCATTCTCAGTGGTGCCTTGTGTTTTGGATGTTGTCAGTGTTCCACACAGACCCAGACGATCCATCATCGAGCGATGATGAGGGCATGCCCTACACCAGACCCGCCAAGTTCAAGGCAGCGCACAGTCTCAAAGGTCCCTTCGACTTCGATCAGGTTAAAGTTGTGCAGGACCTGAGTGGAGAGCACATGGTGAGAGGATGTCTGGAGATGTTTGTGGTTTTAAAAAAAAACCTGTTCTGAAGTCTTGTTTCACAGCTTCTTTTCTTTTCCTGTCCTCAGGGTGCCGTTTGGACCATGAAGTTTTCTCACTGTGGGAGGCTTCTGGCAACAGCAGGCCAGGACAATGTGGTCCGCATCTGGGTGTTGAAGACCGCTTTTGATTACTTCAATAACATGAGATTAAAGTACAACACTGAAGGTAATTTCAGCAGTGAAATGAAGCCTAATTTCTTTGGGATATTCAGCGATGGTTAAAGTACAGTTCTTTTCCTACCAGGTCGAGTTTCACCTTCTCCCTCTCAGGAAAGTTTATGTTCCTCTAAATCTGATGATCACGGGGTGAGTTAAAGCATTAAGACCTTTTTGTGTGCAGCTCTACCAGTGTCACATATTACCTACTGCTTTATTTGTGACTCGGTTCTCTGTTTCTAGGCAAGTTCTGTTCCCGAGGATCCAGAAACAGAAGATAGGAATGCACCTTTTCGACAGGTCCCATTCTGCAAGTATAAAGGTCACACCGCAGACCTTCTGGATTTGTCCTGGTCCAAGGTAAAGGCCTCTCCTTGCCCTGTTCACGCTACACAATTTTAGCCCAGTCATAAGGATGCCGACTGTTTTTTGCCCTCCGCCCCTCGAATCGAGTTGAGGCAGCCAAACATTCAGAGACAACGGGCCTTAAAATCTCCAAGACAGCAGTAGGACCATCAACTGGATATTTAGTGTGCTTTATAGCTTGTTGCCGTGGTGTCAAAAGAGCTACAGCTAATGAGGGCAGGCAGCATGAACAACGGGATCCCAGTTTCTTCTTATTTCTTTTTGTTTTTTGAGGCCATAGTAAAGCGCAAAGGACCCGGAGAGCATTTCCTGTGTCATTTCTCCTGTGAGTTCTTGATCCAAAACATTGTTTGGAGACCGAGTAGAGCAGCCACACCGGCTGATGGAGAGTTGTATAGTGTGAACACTCCCGTTGCTGACCAGTCATGTAGCGTGATCACCCTCTGACCTCCAGACTCCTGACCAGATGACAGAGTTGTGTAGTGTGAACAAGGCTGTAGTTGTTCTCTCTTTTGTCTCATCTTGTTTAATTTTTGCTTTGTCGATCCAGAACTTCTTCCTGCTTTCCTCGTCCATGGATAAAACTGTCAGATTGTGGCACATATCCAGGCGGGAATGTCTGTGCTGCTTTCAGCACATCGATTTTGTCACAGCCATCGCGTTCCATCCCAGGGTGAGTTGAGCGACACCTCACTTCAGCCTGACTCCCCTGCTGTATTTATAGCAAAAATCTGCTTCCTCTTTCCAGGACGACAGATACTTTTTAAGTGGCTCTCTTGACGGAAAGCTGCGGCTCTGGAATATTCCAGACAAGAAGGTTGCTCTGTGGAACGAGGTGGATGGCCAAACGCGCCTCATTACTGCGGCCAATTTCTGCCAGAACGGGAAGTACGCGGTCATCGGCACCTATGACGGCAGGTGCATCTTCTACGACACAGAGGTATCGAGCAACATCGGCCTCGCCTGCCTGTATTCAGTCAATTTTCCAGATTTCACCAAGTCTCCTTTTCCTTCTCCTTCTTCATTAGCGCCTTAAATATCACACTCAAATCCACGTGAGGTCCACCAGAGGGAGGAATAAAGTTGGACGCAAAATCACCGGCATCGAACCTCTGCCTGGAGAGAACAAGGTATCACTGCCACAAGCTCACCAACAACCATTTGACGTGTGTAATTAAGCAGGGAGAGCTTGATGGATTCTGTCTTCTCCCAAAACTGACAGATTTTAGTGACCTCAAATGACTCCCGAATCCGTCTGTACGACCTGAGGGACTTGTCTTTGTCCATGAAATACAAAGGTTATGTTAACAGCAGCAGTCAGATCAAGGCAAGCTTCAGGTGAGGAGCACTGACCGGCATTTTATGAAAGCATTAAAAGAATCTCTGCTCTCTAATCTCTGCTTCTCAAATCCGTTCTCGCTCGTGAACTTTGGACTTTCCTCTTGAATATTGACTTTGCTCCATAAAAACCTGACCTGATTTATGGGTTTGTGTCCTGTCAGTCACGACTACTCCTTCATAGTCAGCGGGTCTGAGGACAAATATGTGTACATCTGGAGCACCTATCACGACCTGAGCAAGTTCACATCTGTGCGACGAGACCGCAATGACTTCTGGGAAGCGATAAAAGGTAGCCGCGTGTGACCTGGACAGCTCTTTTTAACGTGCATGCCAGTGTAAAACTCTTACCGATGATCAAACTGACGGCAAATCTTACCGGCGTTTCAGCACACAACGCAGTGGTCACCTCCGCCATCTTTGCACCCCACCCCAGCCTTATTATTCCACAAGAAACTGGAGCAGAGAAACCAGAGGAAGAGTGCAAGAGCCTGGACTCCGTAGACTCTGAAACCATTCCATCTGGTACTTTGACATTCACAAACTCTCAATGACAAGAGGGCTGTCTCTATTTTGGTGCTTTACATGTGTCATTGATCATTCCAGGAGCCCTAAAGACAGACCACACAGAGGTACTACTCTCTGCTGACTTCACTGGAGCCATTAAGGTGTTCATCAATGTAAAAAAGTACTAAGCACTCGAGCTCCTGCTCGACAACGCCAGGTCTGTCTGTTGGAGATGAGTCCTAAAGATGGAGGACATCGACACCAAACTACCTACGCTGGTTAACGCTCTGACACAGAGCTGTCTGTAGCTTTTTCTGGACAACAGGGATACACGGCAGCGGCTGAGAGGACTGTGGAACACCAGACGTGTGGCGGCTCACTGTCTCCTTTGTATTTTATCTTTAATACCAAGAAACTGTGAATGGTTTGATATTTGAAAACGAAATACTACTGTAAATACGTGCAGACACAAAATCTGCTCCGATTTATGTTAATTTTACAAATTAATGATCAAGGTGGAATATAGCTTGAAGACTATTTGTAACAGTATCGGCACCTTACTGGTTTGACACTTGTGTAATTTACATAAATACACTGTCACAAATATCAATGTGTCCTTTGTAAAGAGGAATCATTTGTCCTGAAGATGGTTTCAAATCATTAGTTACAAGTTAATAGTGCCTAAGAAATAAAAAAAATAAAAATTGTACTTCTGAAGCGTTCCATTAAACACAAATGAGTAAACACACCGGGAAATCTGCGGTTACAGTGGATAACGGCTATCTTTATTTTTTCAGGAACAATTCTGGCTCTTGCGTACTTTTGATAATTGTTTTAATCAATAAAAGCACATTTCATTATATTAAAGGAAGAATACCATAAATTCAATGTTTGTCTTTGGATTTTTAGTGCTTTTGTTAATGCAACCAGACAGGCTGTATTCATTTGCTCAATAAAACTCCCCCAAATACCTGTTAATATCCTTACTTTCAAGAATTAACTAATAATATGTTTAAATAGGTAACCAGACTGATCAATATGTAAAGTTTCACAGTAATGAAACCTGCACAGTTAGGCATCATTTATCACACAATGTCGTGACCGTGTGAGCCAAATAATTGGTAATTTCAGCCAAAATCTCTAACAGAAAAAGCTTTAAGAGGGTGTAAAAGCTGTGATTGACAGGTTGTTGTGACCTTCTGCTACAGCAGTGGGGATTTTACTCAAGCACAGAGGAGCGTCAGACAAGTGGGTTCATCAAACCATGAGTCAGTTGATCTTATTGAGCAAGACTCAGTTCACGCTCATACATTTTCTTCTAATGTAATCTGGAAAAAGAAAACGGGGTCATGTTAATGTCAGCATAATGATTATTGGCAGCACATATATGAAAACGGGATGTTTTTTTCTTGTTCTGGCTTTTTATGTGCAGATAGTGAGAGGAAGTTTGTGTTCAGGGTCTGAATCCACTGACGATTATTATTGGCCACCATACGGGGGCGCTGTTCAGTCGAGACCGCCTCAAATACTGCAGATTACTTCTTCACACACACGTATACAATTTATAGATTATTCTTTTCCCCACCCCATGACAAATGCCATCCAAAGCCGTTCTATCATACTTTACAGAACCCATGTCTTCCAACACTCATGAGGACTCAAATTATGTTTGACATCCTTAAGGTAATTAAATTCCAATAGGTAAATCTCTGTGTAGTCTAGTGGCCCCTCATTTTTTTCGTTTATGAAACATGGCTCTGTCTGGCACTAGTGCAGTTATAATTCAAACAGAACCCGGGTAATTTAATCATTCCAAGCTCTCCATCAGTCTGTCTGACCAGGGCTGTGAGGGCAAAGACTAAATAGACAGAAATCTGGCCAGTTAATGAAAGTGCTGATGTTTTCGTATCAAAGGGCACGTGTAGTGCGTTGGTGGGAGTGTGACTTTAGGTGGAGTAAGGATAACAAGCCTAAAATGGCCACCAAACCCACCACATCATCACCATTATCACCAGTAGCAGCAGGAGTCCGCCCCCTAGCGATCATCCCGGGTACGCGCCCCTAAATGCGCATGGGCGGAGGAACTGCCGCTGTGCGCTGTTATTATTGAGGGAGTAATTTCTTTTTTTACGAAAATGGCGTCTAGTCAGGGAGGTGTGGGAGCTGTCACGGCTCTACAAAGCCATCACTACTCTAGCGGACCTCACTGGAGCCCAGGAGTGAGCCAGTACCAGCACCAGCCCCACACGGCCCGCAGCCTGGACCGGGTTCTGGAGGATGCCGTGAGCTCGGGGATACTGAACCTGAGCGGCAGGAAGCTGAGGGAGTACCCGGGGTTGAGCTACGATCTGACCGATACTACACAAGCAGGTGGGTCGCTGCGCCCGCGTGCGTCGTGCGAGACCACCGGAGTCAATAACGTGAAATTGCGCGTCGATTTGCGCGCTTGAGGGCAGCTTCCCCGCACGATGAATGGATTTTTATTTATTTATTTATTTTTAAACACGCAGGAGACATAATTTCGGGGCTGTACCGACCCCCGAGCCGCTCGCTGTGAACCTTCACACGCACATCCTGGTCGTAATTACCGTGTGGCTCATCTATTTCGCCATGCGTTCTGCTCGGCGAGCTTACGCGGTCGTGCGGTTGTCGGTTTTGACGCTTCCTGCAGCCCCCTTGAGACACATGAAAGAGGCGACAGGCGCACCCAGGTCAGGCGCTGCTCCGCGGCACCGCTCGGCGCGTCACGGTCCATTTGGCACCGGGCCGCCGGAGAAGAATATGAATGATCCGGAAAGGCCAGTCCTGCTCAATGGACCATATCTGTGCCGCACATTTGAGTTTTATTTTCAGTATCAGACAAAAGATGGTGCACACCCCCCTTTCCATGGGGGCAGCGTGATAACCAGGGAGAGAAGGGAAATATGTTGCTGATGATTTTGGTGCCAGATGTGGATTAGAATACTGTGTACAGTCAGTAGGTCAGCATTAATAACTGTTCTGTGAAGGCTTTTACATCAGGGTCGGCCACTCTGGACATGTCTGACACAACAGCCATCATCAATTTATATCATTTCGGTGCAGATTATCTTGAATCTGGAACAGACTGACGAGTTCTTCTCAGGGGCTGACATTCCAGATTGAGTTAACTCCAGCTTGTGCAGGTCAGGGCAAGTCCAAAGCTTTTTAGAAAGTTCCTTACTTTGGGGCGTTTGGTTTCCGTTTGTACCACGTTTCCTATTTTACTCCCTCAAAACTGGATTAGAAAATAATGTTTAAATAGCTTTAAGCATGTATTTAATAGTAGATATCACTCAGCACCATTTGCTCTGTAAAATATAAACCACTAAGTGATTTTGTTCAGGTCAAAGCTGTTTAAAATTAACCACTGGACTCAGATTGCTTTTTCTTTTTCATTCAACCGTTTAGCTGTTTAAGTGTGAAACACAAGCTGCTTTAGAAACAACAGACAAACCAGGAAGTACTATTTCTGGATGACTGGGCCGACTGTGCTCTGGTTCTCTGTCACAGCATTGATGAGCATGGCTGCCTAAAAATAAGGCCGCGTTTGTCGAGTCGGCGCAGATTTCGCTGTCAAATCTCTCATCTCCTGCTCCCATCATCGCAGCCGTCCTCTTTGCATCCTAATTTTGGTGCCTTGAACAAAAACAGAGAGAAAAAAAAAAGGTGTGCCAGGAGCAAATCTCACTTCCAGATGTACAGAGCGAGATAAGCACCTCGCAGCTACGCCTTTCACACGCTCAAGGCTGCGTTCTGCAAAGTTTTAAGAAGGTTTTTTTTTTTTGGAAGATTCTTGTTCTTTTGTTCTTTCTGTTTTAACTCTGGAATCTCTTGAAGCATAAATAGGTGGGTGCGCTCTTTGTCATTTAGCTCAGCGTGTAAACAAATTCAATTGCTAACTGCAGCTATAGCGGCTATATGACCATGGGGGCTCCATCGGAATAATGGGCAGCA